>NW_027513136.1:0-264109 GCF_048772815.1 Callospermophilus lateralis
TGTTTCAAAAGTGATTATGGAAATCGAAAATAATGTGTTTGGAAAGAAGTCTCATGAAAAGGTCAGTCAAGAAACATGGATGAATACATGTGTTCTGAAGCACGAAGTGATTGAAAGTGAGACAAATGCCTATAAATTTGCTAACTTGTGGATGAAATATATATTCTATGATGTGCATAAAGTGAATAAATAGTAATGTAGAAGTGTTGAATAAAATTGAACATCAAAATACACATCATGTCCCATAGTAATCTACTTGAATTGATTTTATACAGGGTCAGTTAGTGTAGAAATGTTAGGATATGTTTGCATCATTCAAAGAAGTTAGTTTTCAGTACTAGGAAACAAATATGTATTTCAGGTGGATGAATATTACTGAGAATAATCTTGTGAAAAGTTGATTAAAAATCCAAATACATCAATATGAATGAATTTAGGGAGTGTATAATAAGACACGTGATATATATATATATATATATATATATATATATATATATATATATATATATATATATCACAGACATTAAAAATAGCAATATATATGCCAATTGAAATTCATCATGAAATATATATCATCATCATATCCAAAAATATTCATTTTAATGAATATGGATTTTTATATAAGTTTGTTCAAATAGGAAGCTCACCCATGGGTTGAATTTTCAGTTCCAACAGTGTTTAGGACGAGTGATCACTTCTCACAATTTGTATGTGCCATGTCAGCCACCTCACGAGAATGTACGTGTGACACCAGGTAGGATTCTATATGTGCATATTAAAACACATGTGCTGAATAGGCTACTGTGAAAGGAAGACAGTAATTCGTATATTTGTTAACTTTAAAAACACATGTAGAACTATTTCGATTAAAAATTGACTAGATTTATAACTCCTACCCTATATATTTCAAAAGGCATGTCCAACTATACACAATGCCTCCTCTGAAATTCTTGTATTTCTATTCTGTTTGGGTTATGTTTCTCCATCATATTAGGATTAGTAGTCAGAGTCTAGTAGGGAATGGGTTAGTGTCCGGGATTCACAAAAATCTTTCCACTCTCATTCAGAACAATGCCTAGACATTACCCTCGTCCCAAGTAAGACACAATTAGAGGATAAGAGTTAAAAATTCTGTGAATACATATCTGGAAATGAATATTCTCATGAGTTCACAACCTTGGATGTCGTAAAGGAGTTTCCAAAAGTATGGGACAGGGTAAGCACTCCACAAACATGGAGCTCTGCTGCCCTAAAGACTTCTTGAGAAACTGCCTCTGAGGTTGGGCACTTGATATATATGTTTTCGTAAGGAGCTTTCTTTGTACTGAGACCATCAAAGCTGGGTGTGCATCTATGCGACCTGGAGGACATGGTTTCATATTTTCCAATGAACATGAGGCAGCAGTGCTGAATTCTCTCTATGTAGGTAAACTGTGTCCACTGGGGCCTAAGTGTCTCCGCGTGTGGACTGTGAAGCCATTTGGTCATCCTTCACTTTTCCTGGTGTTTCTTGCTGCTGCACTGGGAGTTTGGTATTTGCTTATGAAGTAAAAAAAAGATCACCTGGGACACAGTGCTTGAGGGAGTTCTGTCACGTGTGGTGGGTCAGGGTCTGCAAGAGAATATACCAACAATGCTTCTATTCCACATAGCTTTTCCCCTTGACCACAGCAACATAATTCTCAACATTGCCCTGAAACCTCTCTATATAACAAGATACCATTACATATAAGGGTCTGCTGGCTGCACCATGTCAGTCACAAGGCATTTGGAAGCCAATGGAAGATCAACATGGCCCCACCACAGATGTTTTATCACACACCTCCCCTCCTCTGGTCTAGGCCCACTACTCAGCAGGCTCCAATTTACTGGCATCTCTGTTATACACCATTTTGATGAAACCTAGTCAATCAAGGCACTGTCTGGTATACTCATGATCAGCAACCGGTTTTCCAAATTTTCTCCAGTGCCACCTGGTCATGGAAATTTCAATAATTTTATTGTATTTATCTAGCCATTTTTCACGGATGAAGATGGAGGCACTGTGGATTTCAATTTGTACAGGAACCATTAAATGATGAGAAACCTCATTTCGATGAATGCTCTGTAGAACTGTTAAAGACAAGGCTTCCCAGGGAGTGGCCAAAAAGTCACATGAAATCAGACCCATTGAGGTCTACAATGTGAGGTCCATGTGTGTTTTGACTGTCACCTATGCCTACCAAGTCTTTCAGAAAAAAAAAATCATGTGGTATCCTGGCTGAGATTCCCAGTGCTCTGTGGAAAGCCACCCTGGGCCTAGATCTCAGTTTCCAAGGGAGACTCTCATGCGTGCCCTCCTAGAATCCCAACACAATTCATGGCACAAGTTCTCTGAGATCAGATCCAGAATGCACTCTCTAAGTGTAATCACACCAGAGTTCAAGCCCATGTGGACCCAGGCATCTCCTTTAACAGCCACACAATGACCACAATTAAACCAAAACACTCCCACATGGCCCTCATCTTTTTCCATATAGATACTCATCATAACCTCTGGCTGGAGGTTTCCATGAGGGGCACATTCCAAGACAGTGTCCAAAATAAGCTCCCTTGCCCCTCATTTGCCTAAAGTCAGGGTGGCCTGGACATACTTCCTGTGAACCCGGAGTGATCAAATAGGCATGCCGTTAATACTGCACCGCTTCTTCAATTTGAGGCCTACTGAGTTAAAGGTATAGATTCTTTATGTAAATTAGAGTCATGAGAAAACCCAAGCACCTTTGCAGGGCTTTGAAGAACTCAATTGACACAAAGGATCCCTATTCTCACTTGATAGAGGTCAGGAACCTCACAGAGGAAAGCGAGACTTTATCCACAATGACTGGTGTATTTGCCATTTTGGTTTTGGATGCACACATGGGATCTTTCTTTAGATCCATCTGGTGCTGAGAATCTAAGCCACAACCTCACACAGGGCCAAGATGCTAATTCAGACACATCCCTTTCCAAAGCAATTAAGCAAAGAGCCACAGGTGATGCCCAATCATTTCCATTTGAAAACTGTTTACTTCAGGCTTCACAAAGGGGTGGCCAGAGCAAGAACTTCCTGACATTCAGTTCATCAGAACAATATATAAGCAAAATGCCCAAAGCAGGGTTTTTCCACTGAGATTTTCCTGGTCACACTGATATCTGAGTTTTTTGAGATGCTCGCCATTCTTTTCAGCTATCCAGTACATGGCCATGTCACAGAGCTTGGAGGTGGTATATATGTTGGACACAAAACCATGATCCTATTCTGGAGAGTGAACAGAGTTCATGAATAAACCTGGAAATTAGGAATGTATTAGGTTATGCCCATCTTTAAGTAAAGCCGCAAACCATTCATAAATTGGGCAGGATGAAATGGGAAGCTTTCTACTAGACAGGACACATCCATTGATGCACTCTCTTTTCTAATGTCTACAACCACGAACACCATGGGATACACAGACATAGAAACACTCTCCTTTTCAAACGACTTACGAGAAACAGTTCACTCCAAACCAAACAAACCACCTTTTTTTCCTATTCTCACAACATGAGACAAAATCACAAACTCACAACCACACCCACAAAGGCACCTCCTTACCCTAAGTAGGTCTGTGACTCTATGGAGTGTCCTCTGACTGGTGGGCCACACAATGTTCCCCCGAAATGTCCTGTCCTGTCTCAGATATGGTCTCCTTGGCCATCTCTATGAAGTTGTCAGGAGCCAGCGGTGGGCCACTATCTGCTTTTTCAGGAAAGGCCCCTCTTCAGAGCTCTCTTGGCTTTTGGCCATTCTAACATCAGTAGGTACAAAGAAAGACTGACTCTGTCCTTGGTAATTCCAAACAAGTGAACCCACTGGGACTAGTACTGGGACTGGCTCTGTGTGCCTGGCTTCCAGGATCCTAAGTTCAGAGAGTTCCATCACCAAGGGAGTAAGGTGAGGTCATTTCCTTCAGGAACTGAATGAGGTCACTGCCTTGGCAACCACTTTATCCTAACAGTTGCTTCCAAGTGTCTCATTAGATGGAGGCTTCCCCTACTTCCTGTGAAACATTCACAAGTTAGAATGGTATATCAACCATAGGAACCTGTTAATAGCTCTCCACACAGGCCTGGTTTGGTCCATCTCCTCTACATTGAGAAGACAGGTTCTGATTCAGACACATCCCGTCATCCTGACCAGGTATTTTGCCATGGAAGATTACTTTTGCTTTCTCAGGTCCTCCATAGCTGACTACATATTCTCCAGGGATCATTTCTGCATTGAACTTGTGGTTCTCAACAGGTGAAAGATCCCCTACATTCCTGTATTGTAAGACCAACTCTGGGTCCCTGCTCTTCTTTAAATTTACATTGAGGGAACAGTGTATTGTTAGGGTTAATAAAATGTTTGATTTGGGTTAGAAATCATTCTGCTGGATGAATAATGGTATTGGGAACCTGCGATATTTTTAAAAATATAGAGGTGAAATATATAAATGAAAAAAGAAAGTCTAGGTAATTTTGAAGCCCAGAGGGGCAATGGGCCCTTCATTGGGATACTTAGCTTTGATTTGCGTTGTGCACAGATATCTCAGATAAATCGATATACAATGGCATAGGACCTTGTTCCTTTTATGATTAAAATTCGAAGAGAACATCCAGTCAAAAAGGGATAGTAAGTAGGATTAGATAGATATTCGGTAGGTTAACAAAGAAGAGTGAGTATAGGATTTGGAACAAAAGTTCTTTAGCAATAGGGTTTGGGTTAAAGTGTGAAAGTAAATATCAGCACACTTGAAGGGTCAGTCACAATGATGAACAGTGGAAAATATGTAGGAAAGCAGATATCAATAGAGATATTACAAAATCAACAAATGGGCCAAGGACCTGAACAGACACTTCTCAGAAGAAGACATACAATCAATTAATAAGTACATGAAAAAATTCTCACCTTCTCTAGCAGTCAGAGAAATGCAAATCAAAACCACCCTAAGATACCATCTCACTCCAGTAAGATTGGCAGCCATTAGGATGTCAAACAATAATATGTGCTAGCGAGGATGTGGGGAAAAGGGTACACTTGTACATTGCTGGTGGGACTGCAAAATGGTGCGGCCATTATGGAAAGCAGTATGGAGATTCCTGGGAAAGCTGGGAATGGAACCACCATTTGACCCAGCTATCGCCCTCCTCGGACTATTCCCTGAGGACCATAAAAGAGCATGCTATAGGGATACCGCCACATCAATGATCATAGCAGCACAATTCACAATAGGCAGACTGTGGAACCAACCTAGATGCCCTTCAATAGATGAATGGATAAAAAATAATGTGGCATCTATACACAATGGAGTATTATGCAGCACTAAAAAATGACAAATTCATGGAATTTGCAGGGAAATGGATGGCATTAGAGCAGATTATGCTAAGTGAAGCTAGCCAATCCTTAAAAAACAAATGCCAAATGTCTTCTTTGATTTAAGGAGAGCAATTAAGAACTGAACAGAGGGAAAGAGCATGAGGAAAATATTAACATTAAACTGAGACAAGTGATGGGAGGGAAAGGGAGAGAGAAGGGAAATTGCATGGAAACGGAAAGAACCCTCATCGTTATACGAAATCACATATACGAGGTTGTGAGGGGAAAGGGGGGGAAGGGAGAGAACGGAACAACAACAGATGAGGTAGAGAGGGAAGATGAAAGGGGAGGGGAGGGGGGATAGTAGGGGATAGGAAAGTCAGCAGAATACAACAGTCACTAATATGGCATTATGTAAACATTGTGAATGTGTAACTGATGTGATTCTGCAATCTGTATTTGGGGTAAAAATGGAAATGCATAACTCACTTGAATCAAATGTATGAAAGATGAAAAAAAAATGTAAAAAGTACTAATTTGGCTCATCGTAACAATAAAAAAAGAGATATTACAAAATCAGGCAAAGTATAAAGTGAGTGATATGATTAGATATTTGCAACAGGGTTGATTTTGAATATATAATCTTAGGAAGAAACAAATATGTAGTCACCAATAGGATTGATATTTGAGAGCATTAGGCAACCTGAACATGGAAGTAATCCATGTTCACTTTCCATTTAGGCTTTAGTACAATAATAAGTGTGAACTTTGCATTTTGTGTCCAGAATATTACTGTGATAAAATGTATATGTAGATTAGGTGACATGAGTATTTCTTTCACCATTTCTGCGAGTAATATTTTGAAGACATATACATAAGTATTGGTTGTACAAAAAGCTGTACCCTGTGTCTATGAATATACAGATAATGCATGAATAGACCATACTGTGAATAAATAGTATAGCTGGTTCCACTTTAAATAATGGATTGAATTGATATTCACAAAGGAGTGGTCTGAGGCAAAAACCTTCCTGAAATTCAGGGCAACAGAACAATAGGTAAACAAAACGCACAAAGCAGGGTTTCTTCACTGAGACTTTCCTGGTCACACTGATATCTGAGTTTTCTGAGATGCTCGCCTTTCCCTTCAGCTATCCAGTACATAGCCATATCACATAGCTTGGAGGTAGTACATATCTTGGACACAAAACAATGAGGCAATTCTGGAGAGTGTCCAGAATTCAGGATGTAAACAGAAACTTTGAAAGATAGCAGGGGTTTCCCTTCAATAAGGAAAGCTGCAGTCCATTAATAAATCGTGCAGGATGAATGTTGCGAAGCTTTCTCCTAGACAGGACACATCCATTGATGCATTTTATTTTCTAATGTCTACAACCATGGACAGAGTGGGATACACAGACATAGAAGCACTCGCCTTGTCAAAGGACTTACTAGAAACAGTCCACGCCAATTCAAACAAACAGCCTTTCTTACATCTTCTCAGAACTTGAGAAAAAACCATACACACACCTACACCCACAAAGGCACCTCCTTTGTGGAGTGTCCTCTGAATGGTGGGCCATACTATATTCCCCCAAAATGGCCTGTTGTATCTCAAATCTGGTCTCCTTGGCCAACTCTGTGCAGTTGTCAGGAGCCAGCGGTGAACCAATACCTGCTTTCTCAGAAAGGTCTTTCTTCAGAGCTTTCCTGGCATTTGGCCATCCTCACATCTGTTGGTACTAAGAAAGACTGACTCTGTGCTTGGTAAATTGAAACAAGTGAGACCACAGGGACTGGGACTGCGACTGGCTCTGGGTGCCTCTCTTCCTGGATCCCAAGTTCAGAGAGTTCCATCACCAAGGAAGTGAAGTGAGGTCACTTCCTTCAGGAACAGAATGAGGTCACTACCTTGGCAACCTCTTTGTCCTAACAGTAACTTCTAAGGGTCCCATGAGATGGAGTCTGTCCCTTCTTTCTGTCACACTTTCACAAGTTAGAATGGTATATCAACCATAGGCACCTGGGAAGAGCTCTCCACACAGGCCTGATTTGGTCCATCTTCTCTACATTTAGAAGATAGAGGTTGATTCAGACACATCCATTCATCTTGACCAGGTTCTTTACCATAAAAGATGACTTTTCCTCTCTCAGGTCCTTCATAGCTGCCTATATCTTCTCCAGGGATCATTTCTGCATGGACCTTTGATGTTCTCAGAAGGTGGAAGATCCGCTACATTCCTGTATTGTAAGACCAACTCTGTCCCTCCTCTTTTGTAAAGTTAGATTGAGGGAACAGTGTATGTTTAGGGTTAATAACATGTTTGATTTGGGTTAGGAATCTCTCTGCCCCATGAATAATGGTATTGGGAACCTGTGATATTTACAAGAATATATAGGTGAAATGTAAGTATGAAAACAGAAATCTAGGTAAGATTCGAAGTCAGAAGGGCATTGGGTCCTTGAGTGGGATTCTTAGGTTTGAATTATGTTCTGCATATATGTCTCCGACAAATTGAAATACAATGGTTTAGGACCTTATACCTTGGATGATTAATTGTCGAAGAGAACATCGAGTCAAAAAGCAATAGTCAGTAGGATTAGGAAGATAGTCAGTAGGTTTAGAAATAAGAGTGAGTATAGGATTTAGACCAAAATTTCTTTAGCAATAGGGTCTCGGGTAGACATTGAATGTAAATGTCAGCATATGTGAAGTGTCAGACACAATGATGAACTGGGGAATATATGTAGGAAAGCAGATATCAATAGAGATATAAGGAAATCAGGCAAAGTATAAACTGAGTGATAGGATTAGACATTTTCAACAGGCTTGAAGTTGAAAATATAATCTTAGAAAGAAACAAATATGTAGTCACCAATAGGATTTACATTTGAGAGCATTAGGCAACATGGATATGGTTGTTTTTACTAATCCATGCTCACTTTCCATTTAGGCTTTGATACAATCATGAGTATGACCTTTGTTTTTTGTGTCCAGAATATTACTGTGATAAAAAAAGAAATATATATATATATATATATATATATATATATATATATATATATATATATATATATTGATAGATAGATAAGGTGACATGAATATTTCTTCTACCATTTTTGGGAGCAATGTTTTGAAGAGGTATAAATTAGTATTGGGGGAACAAAGAGGTGTACACTGTGTCTATGAATATAGAGATAATGCATTAATAGACCATACTGTGAATAAATAGCATACCTGGTTCCAACTTTAATAATGGATTGAATTGAAATGTGAAAATGTACAGGAAATCTTATATTGATATTCACACATTCATCCAACCACTTATACATCTAATGGTAATATTAATGTTATGGTTTATCTTGAAGAGTGTGTGGGTTTAGCTTCAAAATTGATTATGGAAATCGAAAATAATGTGTTTGGAAAGAAGTCTCATGAAAAGACCAGTCAAGTAACATGGAGGAATACATGTGTTCTGAAGCAGGAAGTGATTAAAAGTGAAACAAATTCCTATAAATTTGTGAACTTGTGAATGAAATATATATCCTATGATGTGCAAAAACTGAAGAAATAGTAATGTACCAGTGTTGAATTAAAATGAATGTCAAAATAGACATCATGTACCATAGGAATATACTTGCATTGATGTTAAACTGGGTCAGTTACTGTAGAAATATTAGGATTTGTAAGCACCATTGATTGAAGTTAGTTTTCAGCACTGGGAAACAAATATGTATTTCAGGTAGATGATTATTTCTGAGAATAATCTTGTGAAAAGTTGATTATAAATCCACATACATGAACATGAATGAATTTACGGAGTGTATATAAGACAAATATATTTCATATTTTATAAAATCTGTAGAGTGTATGTGTATATATATATATATATATATATATATATATAGACAAAAAAACACAAAAATTCATTAAAAAGTATCAATATATATATGCCAATCGTAATTCATCATGTAATATATATCACCCTCAGATGCAAAAATATTTATTTTACTAAACATGGATTTATGTATAATATTGTTCTAATAGGAAGCTCACCCATAGTTTGGATTTTCAGTTCCAACAGCGTTTAGGAGGACTGATCTCTTCTTACAATTTGTTTCTGCCAAGTCAGCCAACTCATAAAAATATAAGTGTGATACCAAGTAGGAATCTATATGTGCATATAAAAAGTACATGTGCTGAGTAGGCTACAGAGAAAGGGAGACAGGAATTCACATATTTGTTAACTTTAAAAACGCATGGAGAGAGCTGGGGATGTGGCTCAAGTGGTAGCGCGCTCGCCTTGCATGCGTGCGGCATGGGTTCGATTCTCAGCACCACGTGCAAACAAAGATGTTGTGTCCGCCGATAACTAAAAAAATAAATATTATAGAATTCTCTCTCTCCTCTCTAACTCTCTCTTTAAAAAAAACACATGGAGGACTATTTCAATTAAAAATTGAGTAGATTTATAAAACCGACCCTTTATCATGCAAGAGGGAAGTCCAACTATAAACCATGCCTCCTCTGAACTGCTTGTATTTTCATTTTTTTTGTTTATTTTTCTCCATCATATTAGGATTAGTAGTCAGAGTCTAGTAGGGTATGAGTTAGTGTCAGGGATTCAGTATTTCGAATGGAAAATTGGAAAATGGATCAATGTGTATGCAAATGTGTACTACAAAAAAATTTTCCCACTCTCATTCAGAACAATGCCTTGACATTACCTTCACCCCAAGTAAGACACAATTAGAGGAGAAGAGTTAGAAAATCTTTGAATACATATCTGAAATTGAAAATGCTTAGGGTTCACAACCTTGGAGATTGTAGAGGAGTTTCCAAAAGTAAGGGACAGTGTAAAAACTCTACAAACATGGAGATTTGCCTGCCTAAAGACGTCTGGAGAAACTGTCTCTAGGTTGGGCACTTGAAATATATGTTTTTGTGAGGATCTTTAGCTTCCTTTCTAGTGAGACCATCAAAGCTGCATCTTCATCTCTGTGATCTGGAGGACATGGTTTATAATTTTCCAATAAACATGAAGCAGCAGTGCTGAATTCTCTCTTGTATGTAAACTGTGGCCACTGGGGGCTAAGTGTCTCCCCATATGGACTGCGAAGCCATTTTATCATCCTCCACTTTTCCTAATGTTTCTTCCTGCTGCACTCGGAGTTTGGTATTTGCTTCACGAAATACAAGGAGTTCAACTGGGACACAGTGTTGCCGCGAGTTCTGTCACGTGTGGTGGATCAGGGTCTGCAGGAGAATGCACCAACAGGGCTTGTATACCACATAGGATGCCCCCTTGACCATAGCAACCTGATTCTGAACATTGCACTGAAACCTCTCCATATAACAAGTTGCCTTTACATATAAGGGTCTGCTGGCTGCACCATGTCAGTCACAAGCCATTTGGAAGCCAATGGCAGATCCACATGGCCCCACCTCAGATGTTTTATCACACATTTGCTCACCACTGCTCTAGGCGCACTACTCAGCAGGATCCAAATTATTGAGATCTCTGTTCTACACCATTTTCATCAAAACCAGTCAATCAAGGCACTTTCTGGTACACTCGTGATCAGCAACAGGACATCCAAATGTTCTTCATTGCCACCTGGTCATTGGAATTTCAAAAATTTCATGGTATTTATCTAGCCAATTTTCAATTATGAAGTTGGAAGCACTATGGCTTTCAAATCATTCAGGAATCATTCAATGGTGAGGAAGCTCATTTCAATGAAAAATTTGAAGAACTCTCACAGGCAAGGCTTCCCAAAGAGTGGCCTAAAAGTCACATGAATCCAGGCCCATCGAGGTCTACAATTGAGGTCCATGTGTGTTTTGACTAGCAAATATGGCTTCCAAGTCTTTCAGAAAAAAATAATTTGATATCCTGGCTGAGATTCCCAGTGCTCTGTGGAAAGCCACCCTAGGACTAGATCTCAGTTTCCAACGGAGACTCTCATGCATGGCCTCCTAAATTCTTAACACAATTCATGGCAATACTTCTTTGATGATTGATCCAGAACTGAGTGTTTAAGGGGAATGACACCAGAGTTCAAGCCCAGGTGGATCCAGTCATCTCTTCCAACTGCCACACGAATGACTACAATTAAAACCAAAACACTTCCACATGGTCCTCACCTTCTTCCAGAGAGACACTCATCATTACCTCTGGCTGGAGTTTTTCATGTGGGACGCATCCCAAGAGAGTGTCCGAAATAATCTTCCTTGCCCCTCATTTGCCTAAAGTCAGGGTGGCATGGTCACCCTTCCTGTGAACCTGGAGTGATCCAATAGGCCTGCTTTTCCAATTTGAGGCCTACTGACTCTCAGGGATAGATTCTTTAAGTGATTTGGAGTCACAAGAAAACACAAGCACCTCTGCAGTTCTTCAAAGAACTCATTTGACCTAAAGGATCCCTATTCTCACTTGATAGAGGTCAGAATCCTAACAGAGGAAGGCAAGAGACTCATCAACAATGACAGATTTTTGGTCATTTTGGTTTTGATTGCACACATGGAATCTATCTTTAGATCCATCATGTGCTGAGAATCTAAGCCACAACCTCATACAGGGCCAAGAGGCTGATTTAGACACATCCTTTTAAAAGCAATTAAGCAAAGAGCCACAGGTGATGCCCATTCATTTCCATTTGAAAACTGTTTTCTTCAGGCTTCACAAAGGGGTGGCCTGAGGCAAAGATCTTCCCGACATTCAGGACAACAGAACCATAGGTAAGCAAATGAACCAAAGCAGGGTTTCTCCACTGAGAATTTCCGGGTCACACTGATATCTGAGTTTTCTAAGATGTTCCCATTCTCTACAGCTATCAAGTATATGGACATGTCCCAGAGCTTGGAGGTGGTACATATCTTGGAAACAAAACCATGAGACTATTCTGGAGAGTGGCCAGAATTCAGGAAGAAAACAGGAACTTAGGAATTTAGTAGGTGTTGCCCATCCATAAGGCAAAACAAAGTCCATTCTTCAATTAGGCAGGATGAATGCTGGGAAGTTTTCTACTAGACAGGACACATCCTTTGATGCCTTCTCTTTTCTAATGTCTACAACCACGGACACAGTGGGATACTCAGACTTAGAAACACTAGCCTTGTCAAACGACTTACTAGAAACAGTCCACTCCAACCAAAAAAAACTGCCTTTCCTACCTATTCTCAGAACATGAGAGAAAAGCACAAACTCACTGAACACCCACAAAGGCACCTCCTTAACCCAAGTAGGTCTGTGACTATCTGGAGTGTCCTCTAACTGGTGGGCCATACTATGTTCCCCTGAAATGGCCTGTCCTTTCTCAGATCTGGTCTCCTTGGCCAACACTGTGAAGTTGTCAGGAGCCAGCGGTGAACCAATACCTGCTTTCTCAGGAAAGGCCCCTCTTCAGAGCTCTTCTGCCATTTGACAATCCTCATATCAGTCGGTACCAAGGAAGACTGACTCTGTCCTTGGTAAATCCAAACAAGTGAGACCACTGGGACTGGGACTGGGACTGGCTCTGGGTACCTGGCTTCCTGCATCACAATTTCAGATTTTTTGATCACCAAGGAAGAGAGGTGAGGTCACTTTCTTTAGGAACTGAATGAGGTCACTACCTTGGCCACCACTTTGTCCTAACAGTTGCTTCGAAAGGTCCCATGAAATGGAGGCTGCCCCTACTTCCTTTGACACTTTCACAAGTTAGAATGGTATATCAACCATAGACACCTGTAAACAGCTCTCCACACAGGCATGGTTTCATCAGTTCTCTACATTAAGAAAGGAGAGGCTGATTCAGACACATCCCTTCATACTGACCCTGTTGTTTGCCATGGAATATGACTTTTCCCCTCTTAGGTCCTTCATAGCTGCCTGCAACTTCTTCAGGGTATAATTTCTGCATGGTCCTTTGATGTTCTCAGCAGGTGGAAGATCCCCTACATTACTGTATTGTAAGATAAACTCTGTCTCGGCTCTTCTGTAAAGTTAGTTTGAGGGAACAATGTATGGTTAGGCTTAATAACATGTTTCATTTGAGTTAGGAATCATTCTGCTTAATGAATAATGGTATTGGGAACTTGCGATATTTACAAGAATATATTGGTGATATATAAGTTTGAAAACAGAAATCTAGATAAGATTTGAATCCAGGAAGGGCATTGGGCTGTTGATTGGGATACTTAGCTTTGAATTATGTTCTGCACAGATGTCTCAGATAAATCAATATACAATGGCATAGGACCTTGTACCTTGGATGATTGCTTGTCGAAGAGATCATCCAATCAAAAAGGGATAGTCTTTAGGATTAGGAAGATAGTCGGTATGTTAGAAAAAAGAGTGAGTATAGGATTTGAACCAAAAGTTCTTTAGCAATAGGGTTTCGGATAAAGAGTGAATGTAAATGTCAGCACATGTGAAGAGTCAGTCACAATGATGAACTGGGGAAAATATGTAGGAAAGCAGATATCAATAGAGACATTAGGAAATCAGGAAAATATAAAGTGAGTGATAGGATTAGTCATTTTCAACAGGGTTGAGGTTGAATATATTATCTTAAGAAGAAACAAATATGTAGTCACCAATAGGATTGATTTGAGAGCGTTAGGCAACCTGGATATGGATGTGTTTAGTAATCCATGCTCACTTTCCATTTAGGCTTTGGTGAAAGGTTAATAAAATAGGTACTTGTTACTTACTGTTTTTCTGTATGCTTAACAAAACACTGTTGAAGTCTTGAGGACTGTTTGCTAATCTTGTTTCCAGAATGTGCTGTCCCCAACTGCCAAACTGCAAATGTATACCCTCACCCGTTTGCACGCAAACCACCCACTTGCCCTGACCCATCAATAAACTTCCCTCCCTGTCCTCTCCAAGGAAAGCATATAAGCTCTGCTTAAGCTGTTCTCATTGCTCTCTGCTCTATTCAAGTGAGCTCTGAGCCCCAGAATGCTGGACCCATAATAAACCATTTACTGTTGCATGAGACATTCCTCTGGTGGTCTCTTCCTCTGATGCTTGCCCGACCTTTACATCTGGAGGCACGAGCAAGATCCGGCAGCGGCGGATGAAAGATCCCCAAGGGGCTCCTTTCAGGGTAAGTAAGGGAACTCTTTTTGGTTTTAGGTTTCAGGTTAGGGCTTGGCAAAATGGCTATTGGTGATGAGCGTGAGCTCTCTCTGACAGAGGCTGACATACGTGTCACAGAGCCACAGGCCACGTCCCTGGGGGATGCCCCAGAGGACTCAGGAAATCGAGGAACAATAGTCTCCTTGACTCAGTGATATTTTGCTTCGGATTCAGTATTGCCAGCCCATCAGGTTTTGCCGGCTACTCAGTCCTGGCCTCAGTATTGGACGTCCATTGCCTGTCTTTATTGTCTTGTCTTGTCAGTGTAGTGTGTGATTTCTTTCACTGTTTGTGTATCTCTCATTTTGGGACAGAGCACTTCAACACCTCTCTTCCTGACCCTTGATCACTGGACCAAAGTCTGCGCAAGGCCCAGAATCTTTCTTTTTCAGTAAATTGCTGGACCTGGCAGACCCTCTGTGCCTCAGAATGACCCACCTTTGGAGTTGGATAGCCCCTAGAAACATCTACTTCCCACTAATTTGAAACGTCAGAGATTTTGTCTTTCAACCGGGGCCACATAGACATCCAGATCAACAGCCATATATCTTAACTTTGCAGGACCTCTGCAAATCTCCTCCTACATGGGTGAAGCCTTTCTTTGTCTCTGCGCCCACTCCTACTCCTTCCACCATGATTCTATCTCACAAACCCTCTGCTCTTCCTCCTCCAACCTCTGTTCTCCCTGAGTCTCAAGACTCTACTGGACTCTCCTACCCTTCTTATCCGCTGCCGTCGTCCACCAACCCCCAACAACCTCTAAGTGATTCCTTTGCTGCTGACTCAGCCTCTCCGCCATTGGAGAAAGCTAGGCCGGCCCAGCGCCCACCAGATGACTCCCCCTTGTCACACACACAGCCCCTCCTTCCCTGGAGGAAGCTGGCCCGGCTAAAAGAACTCAAAGAACTCCCTGGCGTTTTCACACCTGCCTACTTGGGATGACTGCCAAAAAATCCTAGGGATTCTCTTCATGACAGAGGAACGAGAGAGAAACTTTCTGGAAGCTAGAAAAAAATATCCTCGGACCAGATGGGTGACCAACACAACTTCCCAACATAATCAAAGCCGGCTTACCCTTGAACTGACCCAACTGGGACCCCGACACCTTTGAAGGTAGGGAGCATCTGTCCACTTATTGCCGGGCCCTAATAGTGGGTTTCCAACCGGCCGCTAGCCAACCAAATAATTTGGCCAAGGTAAGAGAGATTATTCAAGGGCCTGATGAATATCCCTCTATGTTTCTAGAGAGAATTATGGAGGCATATAGGAGATATACTCCTTTCGATCTTCAGGCAGAGGATCAAAAGACATATGTCATGATGGCCTTCATTGGACAAGCTGATCTGGATATTAAAAGAAAGTTACAATACTTAGATGGATTACAAGATATGACTTTGAGAGATTTACTCAGGGTAGCCGAGAAAGTATCCTATAAGAGAGAAACAGAGAGAACGAAAGGGAGCAAAGGGAGGATGACAGATGAAAAAGACAGATGAAGGTATAAACTAAGGTCCTGGTCACAACAATAAATAGGCCAGAAATTAAGAAACAGGGAGACAAGAAGCGATACCTGGGTCCCCACCAGAGGCCACCCTTGGCCTCAGATCAATGTGCCTACTGTAAAGAAAAAGGACACTGAGCCAAAAAGTGATCTAGAAAGAGACAGCCACGACAGACAGCCTTTCTGACTCTGGAGGTTGACTGAGAATGTCGGGGCTCAGATCCCTTCCCCGAGCTCAGGGTAACTTTTGAAGTGAAGGGGACCCCATAAACTTTGAAGTGGATACAGCAGCAGTATACTCAGCCCTTAAGGCCCCACTGGGCCCTCTATCAAATAAAAGGTCTCTAGTTCAAAGGGCTAACAGCAGTAAATATCAGACTTAGACAACTAAGAGGACCATGGACATGGGGAAAGGAAAAATCCAACATTCCTTCCTAGTAATCCCAGAATGCCTGGCCCCATTGATGGGCAGAGATCTGCTCAGTAAGCTCCGGGCCAAAACAACTTTTAACCCCGAAGGCCCCAAAATGAAATTTCTAAATCCTTCATTAAAAACTCCTATAGTCATGGCTTTATAAATGTCAGTCGAAGATGAACATCCAGTTTTCACACACCCCAAGAATGATCAAACAGGCAATCTACCCCAGAAATGGATAACAGATTACCCAGATGCCTGGGCAAAAATTGTTGGGTTAGGCCTAGCCATGAAACAACCTCCAAGAACAGTGGAGTTAAAAACCTCAGCCTCCCCAATCAATGTCAAACAACATCCTCTGAGCAAAAATGCTAAAGATGGGTTAAGGCCCCATATTCAGAAATATCTGGCTGTAGGGTCCTAAGGCCCTGTCAATCGGCCTGGAACACTCCCCTGCTACCAGTAAAAAATCCAGGAACTGGGGACTATCCCCGTTCAAGACCTAAGAGAGATCAACAACAGAGTGCAGGACATTCACCCCACGGTAAATAATTTGTACAATCTGCTTATCACTCTGAACCCTGAGTAGAAATGGTATGGACATAAAGATGCTATCTTTTGCATGCCTCTGCATAAAGACAGTCAGTTTCTGTTTGCTTTTGAGTGGGTAGACCCAGAAACCGGAACATATGGTAAACTAACATGGACTAGACTCTCACAGGGGTTCAAAAACTCCCCCACTCTCTTTGATGAAGCCCTCCACAGAGATGTCAACAACTTCAGAACTATGCACCCAAAAGTCACCCAGCTTCAATACGTGCATGACCTGCTACTGCAGCCAACACCAAGGAAAACTGTGAGTCTGGGAACCAAGCACTATTATGTAAGCTTGCTCAACTCGGGTATAGAGCTTCTTCCAAAAAACCCCAAATTTGCCAGCAAGAAGTAGTCTTCCTGGGCTATTCCCTTAGAGGTGGTAAACGTTGGCTCACTGAGCCCAGAAAACAAACGGTTGTGCAGATACCCCCCCCCCCCCAGCAGCAGACAACACAAAGAGTTTCTTGGGACTACTGGGTTTTGCAGGTTATGGATTCCTGTGTTTGCGTCCTTAACTTCTCCTTTATACCCGCTGTTAAAGGGAGATGCCCAATTCCAATGGACCCCTGAGCACCAGCAAGCTTTTGATAACATCTTACGACACTGGCACTGAACTCCTCAACTTCACTGAGCCAAGCCTGCAATTTCAGAAAGCCCTACACTACGTTAAAGATGTACATCAATTCACACACCTTGGTCCAAAGAAACTGCAGGCATTCCTGAAGGATCAAGAACAGAGTTTTCCACTAACCGACTCACAGCGAAAGGACATAACTGAACGGGTAACAAAACCCTGTCCGTTCTGTCATTAGAACAATTACCCTTCCAAGCTTCCTGCAGGAAAGCACCTATGAGCAACCAGACCAGGAAATTCTGGGAAGTGGACTTTACTGAAATTTAGCCAGCAAGGTATGGACTTCAATATCTCCTAGTGTTTGTAGATATATTTTCAGGATGGATTGAAGCCTTCCTCACAAAAAAAAGGCACAAATGGTGGTAGAAAATTCTGAAAGATATTTTTCTATGATACGGCCTACCTAAGGTAATAGGGTCTGATAATGGACCGGCGTTCATGGCCCAGGTAAGTAAGGGGTTAGCCAGGATCCTGGGGATAAATTGGAAGTTACATTGTGCTTATAGACCCCAGAGCTCAGGACAGGTTAAAAAAATTAATAGAACCATTAAAGAGACCTTAACGAAATTAAGCTTAGAGAGGGCATCAAAGATTGGACTATGCTCCTGCCTTATGCACTGTTTCATGCAAGAAATGCTCCCTCTGTTTCTTTGTGTAACCTCACCTCCTATGAAATTCTCGATGGGGCCCCTCCTCCAGTAAGGACCTAACCACAACTCTAAGACCTACCGATCCCTTCCACACCCCCTTGCTTGACAAGCTTAAAGCTATTGAAAGAACTCACGGATACCTGTCAAAACAGCTGGCCACTGCCTACCAACCTGGTGAAGAGGAGACTCCACATCGATATCAAAAAAGAGACTTCATCTACATAAGATGACATCAGGTGTCATCCCTGGAAGCCCGCTGGACAGGACCATACCAGGTGCTACTTATAAAACCTACAGTGGTATAGGTAGACGGAATCACTTCCTGGATCCTAATTCTCATCTCAAGCCTGTGCCCTGTCCAGACTCTGGCTTGAAAGTGGAAAAGACTGGTAACCTTTTCAAATTGCATATTTGCCATGTGGATAAGGCTATAGACTCTCCCCTTGGCCACCACTAGTCCTAACCATCATCAGCCCATTCAGCAGCGATGGCTGATCACAAATCCTATTAGACAAGAAGTATGGTCTGTCTCACATTCAGCCCCCTTAGGGACCTGGTGGCCAACTCTCCACCCAGATATTTGTCAGCTGGGTATACGTCTTTCCAATTGGGATATCTCTGATGAAGAGGATCCCACTAAAATTCCATTAAATTTCTCCCGTACCATAGATAATGGAAACAAACATTATGGATGTAGGGACACGCAAGCCTGATGCAGGTTGGCTAGCCTAGATTACTATGTTTGCCCGGTGGACTATCAAAGCCACAAACAACCACGGCTGTGTGGGGGAAAAGCCGTCTTCTTCCGTAAGTCATGGGGATGTGAGCATACAGGGGCTGCCTGGTGGAACCCAAACTCCTCATCAAATTCAGTTCACAGCATTGGCCATATTACCAATTAGACAACCAAAACCGATGGCCCCCAGAGGGGTCTCTAGATCCTCAAATTCTGTGTGACTATTTCAACTTCGGCAAGTGCTCAAAAGGATTGAAGAAAATAGCCCTATGTGTAGGCCTTTTCCCTCCTTTGCTCACATCACGAAATATGTTTCTCCAATAGATCCTTCTGCTCCAGATTCTCTGCTGTCACTCTCACATCAACAACCTGATTTCTCCCCTCCAATTACTAGATCAAAACCCCAAACCTCCGCTGGTTCTCAGACCATTGCCCCCATGCTGAGGCAGCAGGTACTGACGTACCCTTCCACCCACTCACTCCTCTCTTCTCCTGTCAGTGCCCACACCGGGTCCCACCAGGTCCTCTTACCAGCTAACCCAAAGTTCAAACCAGCTGAGGAGTGCCCTCAGAAGCCTATCCAAGATGTAATGAAAATGGCCTTTAAAGTTGCTTTGTCATCACTAAAAACAGGTTACTAAGAATTTAAAGTCCCTCACAGGCTTTTTAGATACTCATTCCCGTCTTCCCATCTGCTCTACCTGTTCTACTGCTCAAGTTTTGTTGCCAGGAAAATCCCAAACCCTTTTCCCATTATTCTTTTATATCTCTTTTTCCTCATTCTCAGAACCACAGAACTGCTCTCACCCCCCGCCTTCCCCGTCTTCCCCTCTGTACCAGGCCCACAGAAAAATCTTAAATGGCCTTCTCCAGAAGTCTTCATCGTGGCTGACTTTAGGACTTTCAGCAACAAAGTCCCTATAAAAGAGTTCAGTGTAGATAAACTTCCTCTTTTCGTGTTGCTCTGTTATACTTGGCCACTGGCTGGAAAAATCAGCCCTTCTAAGCTAGACACCCCCTTACTAGTTTTTCACAAAATATGTGAACAAGGCCTCTGGCCATGAGCTGAGGCTTCCAGAGATGGCTACATTTCCAAGATAAAGAAGTTACCAACTGGGCTCCATGGTAACAGCTGGCAGGGAGAAAATAAAAGAGAAGAAAAAAGCTCTCCCCCTCCCAGGAGTCCTTAATAAGTTATCTTTCCCAGAGAAGAGGAAAATAAAAACAGAACCAAAAACTTCTTTTTGTGAACTTCTGCAGACTGTGAATTTCTGAGTCTTTTCCCTTACATGTTGGGTACAAAATTCTGAAACTACCTAAACTTGGGATTCAGGGGATTAATTGATTACAACAGAAGCAATGCCCTCTATATCCGGTTGCAACCAAATAGGACTGTTTCCCTGTCTTTGGTGCTATCTTAGGTGCCTTGCCTTGTCCATACCTACAACAGTATAATTCTATATACTTAAACATTGTTTATTCATAAAATTATCAACAGATGTGATTAATTATGTAATGGTGCAGATGTTTCCCCGAGTGCTCTATCATGAGGCAGGATCATTTAAATTTCAAATAGGGGGGCATACAACCCGGTTCCGCTGGAAACCTGTATCCTTCACTTTAGCCATCCTATGAGGAACAGTAGTTGCTGCAGAGAAGGGCACAGGAACCACTGCCCTAATCCATGGGACACAACAAATGACCCAATTAGAAGCAGCAATAGACCAAAACTTAAAGATATTAAAAAACCACCATCACAGCTTTACAAGAATCTTTAACCTCTCTCTCTGAAGTTGTTTTACAGAACAGGCGAGGGTTCGACCTCCTCTTCATGAGAGAAGGGGCCTTTGTCCTGCATTGAGGGAAGAATGTTGTTATTATGCCTACCATACTGGAGTTGTAAAAGAATCTATGATTAAATTAAGAAGACGCATTGAAGAGCATCAACAAGAGAGAGAGGCCCAAAAAGGGTGGTTTGAGTCTTGGTTCACAGAGTCCCCCTGGGTAACTATGCTTTTATCAGCCCTGGCCGGTCCATTAATAATCCTCACATTATTGCTAACTGTAGGACCCTGTTTGCTCAACCGTGTAGTTTCCTTTCTCCAAGCTCAAATTGGACAAGTTAAACTTATGGTAATCAGAAATCAATATACCACACTAGCAGACATAAAATGTGACATCCTCAATGATCACTATTATGATTTAATGTAACCAAAAGAAAGTGGGGAATGAAAGGTAAATAAAATAGGCAATTGTCACTTCCAGTTTTACGGTATGCTTAACAAAACACTGTTGATATCTTGAGAACTGTTCGCTAATCTTGTTCCCTGAATGTTCTGTACCAACTGCAAAACTGCAGAATGTACTCCCTCACCCATTTGCACGCAAACTGCCCACTCGCGCTGACCCATCAATAATCTTCCCTCCCTGCCCTCTCCAAGGAAAGTATATAAGCTCTGCTTAAGCTGTTCTCAGGGCTCTCTGCTCTATTCAAGGGAGCTCTGAGCCCCAGCATGTTGGACCCCCATAAACTTTTGGCTGTTGCATTAGACAGTCCCTGGTAGTCTCTTCCTCCGATGCTCGCCTGACATTACATTGGTAAAATAATAAGTGTGACCATTGCTTCTGTGTCGAAATGTACAAATTATTATTGGGGGTACAAATAGGTGTACCCTGTGATATGAATATAGAGATAATGCATGAATAGACAATACTGTGAATAAATAATATAATGGATTCCAAATTTAATAATGGATTCAATTGATATCTGAAAGTATACAGGAAATCTTATATTGATATATATACATTCATTCCAACCAGTTAAACATCTAAACGTTATATTAGGATTATGATTTATCATGAAGAGTGTGTGAGTTTTGCTTCAAAATTGATTATGGAAGTTGAAAATAATGTGTTTGGAAAGAAGTCTCATGAAAAGACCAGACAAGAAACCTGGAGGAATCCATGTGTTCTGAAGCAGGAAGTTATTGAAAGTGAAACAAATGCCTATAAGTTTGCTAACTTGTGGATGAAATATATATCTTATGATGTGCATAAATTGAAGAAATAGTAATGTAGCAGTGTTGAATAAAAATGAATGTCAAAATACACATCATGTCCCATAGTAATCTACTTGCATTGATGTTAAACTGGGTCAGTTACTGTACAAATTTAGTATTTGTATGCAACGTTAACTAAAGTTAGTTTTCAGTACTGGTAACAAATATGTATTTCAGGTGGATGAATATTTCTGAGAATACTCTTGTGAATACTTGATTATAAATCCATACACATGAACATGAATGAATTTAGGGAGTGTATATAAGACACATATATTTCATATTTTGAAAAATCTGGAGAGTATATATATATATATATATATATATATATATATATACAAAAAACACACATGCAGAGACATTAAATTACCAATATATATGCCAATCGAAATTTATCATGAAATATATATCATCCACAGATGCAAAAATATTTCTTTCACTGAACATGGATTTATGTTTAATGTTGTTCAACTAGGAAGCTCACCCATAGGTTGAATTTTAAGATCCAACAGGGTTTAGGAGGAGTGATCTCTTCTCATAATTTGTATCTGCCAAGTCAGCCACCTCACAAGAATGTACATGTGATACCAGGTAGGATTCTATATGTGCATATAAAAATACATGTTCTGAATAGGCTACAGGGAAAGGGAGACAGGAATTTATATATTTATTAACTTTAAAAACACAAGGAGAACTATTTCAATTAAAAATTAACTAGATTTATAACACCTACCCTTCATAATGCAAATGGCAAGTCCAAATATACACCATGCCTCCTTTGAACTGCTTGTATTTCTATTCTGTTTGGGTTAGTTTTCTCCATCGTATTAGGATTAGCAGTCAGAGTCTAGTAGTTTATGAGTTAGTGTCAGGGATTAAGTATTTCTAATGGAAAATTGGAAAATGAATCCAATGTGTATGCATATATGTGCTACACAAAAATCTTCCCACTCTCATCCACAACAATGCCTTGACATTAACTTCGCCCCAAGTAAGACACAATTAGAGGAGAAGAGTTAGAAAATCTGTGAATGCATATGTGGAATGGAATATTCTCAGGATTTCACAAACTTGGAAGTGGGAGCAGTTTCCAAAAGTAAGGCACATGGTAAACACTCCACAAACATGGAGTTCTGCTGGCCTAAACACTTCTTGATAAACTGCCGCTGAGGTTGGGCACTTGAAATATATGTTGTTGTCAGTAGCTTTAGCTTACTTTCTAGTGAGACCATCAAAGCTGGGTCTGCATCTATGTGACCTGGAGGACATTGTTTCTAATTTTCCAATGAACATGAGGCAGCAGTGCGAATACTCTCTTTGTAGTTAAACTATGGCCACTGGGAGCTAAGTGACTCACCGTGTGAACTGTGAAGCCATTTGGTCCTCCTCCACTTTTCGTGGTGGTTCTTGCTGCTGCACTGGGATTTTGGTATTTTCTTCATGAAATACAAGGAGATCAACTGGGACACAGTGCTGGAGGGAGTTCTGTCATGTGTGGAGGTCACGGTCTGCATGTGAATGCACCAACCAGGATTCTATCCCACATGGGTTGCCCCTTTGTCCATAGCAACCTGATTCTGAACATTGCCTTGAAATCTCCCTATACAAAAAGATGCCTTTACATGGAAGGTTCTGCTGGCTGTACCATGTCATTCACAAGCCATTTGGAAGCCAGTGGCAGATCCACATGGCCCCACCACACGTTTTATCACACACCTTCACACCACTGCTCTAGGCCCACTAATTTGCAGGCTCCAACTTACTGGCATCTCTGTTCTACAAAATTTTCATGAAACCTAGTCAGTCAAGGCACTGTCTGATACACTCATGATCAGCAATAGGACATCCAAAGATTCTCCAGTGCCACCTGGTCATGGGAATTCCAAAAATTTCATGGTGTTTATCTAGCCATTTTTTTTGAGGATGAAGTTGGAGGAACTGTGGTTTTCAAAAACCATTAAATGTTGAGGAAGCTCATTTCAATGAAACTCTGGAGAACTCTCATAGGCAAGGCTTCCCAAAGAGTTGTCAAAAGGTCACATGAAGCCAGTCTAATTGAAGTCTACAATGTGAGGTACATGTGTGTTTTGACTCTCAGCTATGGCTGCCAAGACTTTAAGAAGAAAATCATGGATTATCTTGGCTGAGATTCCCAGTGCTCTGTGGCCTTGATCTAAGTTTATAAGGGCTACTCTCATGCGTGGGCTCCTAAAATCCCAACAAAGCTCATGGCAATACTTCTCTGAGGTCAGTTCCAGAATTCAGTCTCTATAGGGATTCACACTAGAGTTCAAGCCCAGGTGGACCCAGTGATTTCTTCCAATCGCCACACAAATGACCAAAATTTAAACGAAAACACTCCCATATGGCCCTCATCTTTTCCACATAGACACTCATCATAACCTCTAGCTGGAGGTTTCTATGAGGGGCGCTGGACAAGACAGTGTCCAAAATAAGCTCACTTGCCCGTCATTTGCCTAAAGTCAGGGTGGCCTGGAAACCCTTCCTCTGAACCAGGAGTGATCAAATAGGCCTACCATTATTACTGTTCCACTTCTCCAATTTGAGGCCTACTGACTGTGGGGTTTAGATTCTTCATGTGGATTGGGGTCATGAGAAAACCCAAGCACCAATGGGCTAGACTCTGAAGGGCTTTGAAAAACTCATTTGACCCAAAGGATTCCTATTCTCACCTTATGGAGGTCAGGAAACTTACAGAGGAAGGCGAGAGACTTCATCCATAATGAGTACTCTTTTGGCCATTTTGGTTTTGGATGCACACATGGCATCTTTCTTTAGATCCATCAGGTGCTGAGAATCTAAGCCACAGCCTCACACAGGGCCAACAGGCTGATTCAGACACATCCCTTTCGAAATCAATTACTCAAAGAGGGACAGGTGATGCCCATTCATTTACATTAGAGAACTGTTTTATTCAGGCTTCACAACGGGGTGGCCTTAGGCAAAGACCTTCCTGACATTCAGTGCTATAGAACAATAGGTAAGCAAAAGTCCCAAAGCAGGGTTTCTCCACTGAGACTTTCCTGGTAACATTGATATCTGAGTTTTCTGAGATTCTCGCCATTCCCTTCAGCTATCCAGTACATGGCCAAGTCACTGAGCTTGGAGGTGGTTCCTATCTTGGTCACAAAGTTCTGTTATCTGTAACCCCCTTTTTGTGTAACTTTCTGGGCTATATAGCAGGGCTGTAGGAAAGGTGGTGTTGCTGTCTTGTTCCCGACATTTTTGGAGGGAGAGGCAGCCTGGCCAGTTTTAATAATAAGCCTGCCTTAATTTGATTTTAATTGGAGTCACTGGTCTTTTCTTGCATCCTATTCCAACATTTTGGAGTTCCCCAGTGAGATGACCCTGCCCGACCAGATCACAAGACCAGACTCCTGAAAATTCTGAAGCTGGCCTTCCCTCCAGGTCTACGGGCTGGGGAGCCACTCTAGGGGGTGCACAACTTGAGATGTTCCAAGGCCTTGGAGTGAGCCGTCGGTCTGGGGAGCACTGCAGTGAACCACCGCACTGAAACTATTAGCAAGTACCTGGTGGAGGAGGCCTCCATAGGTAAGTGGCACCTTGATAACATCTTATATCTGGTTAAGGGAGATCTCTTCTAATGACAGAGAGGTGGCCTGGGGAGGCTCACATTCACTCCTGTCCAGGATAGTAATGAGAATCGTTCTGTCCTCTGTTCCGTTCTGTAGGGAATTCCTCTGGAAGGTTAGAGAGGTGCCGAGGGACACGCATGCGCTCCTACCCCAGAGCTTTAGCAAGACGTTGAATTGCTCATCTGTTTTTCTGTTTTGGCACCGGGATTCTGTTTTTTTTTTTTTTTTTTTTTTTTGTGTGTGTGTGTTTTGTTCTGTGTTCTATATGTTTTTTGTTTGTTTGTTTTTGTGCGTTTTGTTTTGTGATTTCTGTGATAAAATCTTAAGGATATTGAACGTGAAAATGGGTAACAAAGCAAGTAAGCCTGACACCCCTTTGGACTGTGTTTTAAGGAACTGTGATGAACTTTACCACCATTTGTTAAGCAGAATGAGAGAAGGCCCTAGCTGGCTGCCTGGAGCACACCCAGTGCAGATGGTAATGCCTGCTGGGGTATGAAGAACTGAGTATCTCCCAGCATCTGCCGAAGCCCTGTTGCTTCAGGGAATTCCCTCCTTCGTTCCCTGCACTGCAAGGATAATGCCACCTCTGTCTTCTTAAAAAAAGAGAAAAACAAAAAGGGGACACTAAATGCAGTAAAGTCGCCATGGAGACACTTTATTTTATATTTCAGGTTGCTCCTCTGTGAAAACATTTGGTCCCCTTGTGGGGACATCTGTGGTGCCACTGGAGAAGGAGATTTTTCTCTTATTTGCTCTGTTTTAAAGGGTTCTGTCTGTCAGCCATTGTCTGGAGTTCATTTCTGTCTGTCTTGTGCCTTTTTCCTAGCCCTTTAAGACATGTTCAATAATGTGTTAATATTATAAATTGTTTCTTGGAAATGATCTTAGCTGAATGTGTGTCTAAATGATGATGTTTCATTGTACCAATCTGGTATCTGAATGGGTTTTTGAAGCATTCCACAATCTTGCAGTTAAAAGTCGGGTTTAGGTATTTGTTTAGTTCATGGTTTCAGATAATTCATGCCAGAGAACTTAAATACTTAGGATGGAAAACTAAAGAACTCTACTTCCAAGTTGGCAAGTAACTTCCCAATCATTCAGTCTTTTTTTCACCAATTTTAAATTAGGTAGCCTGGGAAAATGTCACTGTGTGTACCAGTGCATTAATTTGGACAAGGATACTAAATCATAGTATGATATCTGTTGACAAAACAACTTGTAAAGATATAAAATTTTGTGAATTGTATCTTAAACTTGTATCATAATTTTCAACATCCTAACATGAAAATTATGGTTAAAATACCTTAGGCCTAAGGTTTCTGCTCAGAATAGCCTTTTTTTCCTTCTTCTTCCAGACCTCAGCCAGGACTTATTTTGAAATGCAAATGAAAGAAGCCTGTAAGCTTAGTAGGAGACTTATTTGAGGCCTAAGGGGAAAAAAAAGGTAAATTGTATGGTATTTACTAATTACTGGCCAGTCATTTTTCTAGGACTCATAATTTTTTCCATAGGTTCTTTATTTATTTTTTGAGCTCATGATTTTGCTCCTACAGACCTAGGTTAATGTTTTTCTGATCAGTAATATCTTTGACCAACTGTGGAATTTTTAAATCATTGCAATGGAGATTTCACCTGTGAAAAGCTACAAGGCCTTCACTTTTATTATGTGTGTACAATTTGTTATGTGTTGTATGTCTATATATATATATATATATATATATATATATATAAATCCATATATCATATATACGATACACAAATTAACATATATAAGGAGCACTCATATTAAAAAGAACTCATAAAAACAATTTTAAAAAGTGGATCCAAAGATCTTTAATTCACGTGATTTAAATGTTTCAATTTAAATTGGGTAAACAGATAAATATAAATGTCTTTAAATTTAAGCTTACAAGTTTTTCTAGGTGTTCAAAAATCTAATAAACTATTAATGTCTACAAAAGGTCTAATATGCCTTTGTTCCAGGACTTTTCTTTCAATCAAAAAAATGGTTTACAGTGTTCAAAAAATTTGTCTAATATTTTGATAAATAAGTAAAGTAAATTTGATATGGGATTACTCATTCATGAGTACTTTTGTTTGATATCTGATTGATATACTAAGGTCTGTATAAGTTTGTACTAAAGTCTGTATAAGATTGTAAAAATCAGTCATGTGTAAAAGAGACAAAAATTTCTTAAACATAAGTTTACCCATAACATTAAGTTTATTAAGATTTAAATTTTCTAGAGCAAGCAACCATAAATATTAAACAAATGTTTAAATAAGAACTGTTATTTTAGAGCACTGTACTGCCATTTCTTTAAAAGCTAAACTTGGTTAATGTAGAAACTTCAATGCAATTGTGATGCTATTAATGTGCTCATATTTTCCAGTTATACAACTCTATAAGGTAGAAACTTTAAAAAAGCATTATATCAAGCAGGTGTTCTGAAGTTGTATGGTAAATAAAATATATATTGGGGATTTATTTACCTGTTATCAATAATATATGTAAAGTTTTATGTTACTTTTTACATTGTGGAACAATTTAAATGTATTTTTAAGTTAATGAGACCCTAATCTATGTAAAGGTTAAAATCTTTCAGCCGTACTTTAATTCATGTTTTAAATGTGATATCATATGGTGTGAGCTAATGTTCATGTGACCTCAAACAATTTATGTAAACTTTGTAAAATGATATTTAAAAAAAAGATCAGCTTGAGAACTAAAGCATTTAAGATTTATAAGGAGCCCTGCTTACCTGAGATAAGACTCTGTGTCCCATCTTACTACATGTGAGAATGACTACGAAAGCAGTAGGTCAGATTTTATTTCATTTAAAGTTATGTTCAATTTTTTTTTTTCTGTCAAGATTACTAGGATCTCAAAAAGGTGATATAATATATAACTCACCAAAAAATTCAGGGTAGCTATTACATGAACTAAGTATTTTTACTCTTGTTAAAAAATTTTATTTTTTAATTTCTTTATAAGTGATCTAAAGATTCCCTGTTGGTGTTTTACAGAAGTGTTGCTTTAAGAACACAACATGGGTTAATTTAAGAAAATAAGTCATCAATTACAAGAGAGACAGAATAATAAGATCCCAATTAATAAAATATAAATAATTATAAACTTATAGACATTAAAGTGCAGTACTCTTAATATATGGCTGTTAAAATTTATTTGCTGGTTGTTTCAGATTAGGATTCAAAATTAAAGTTAAATGAAAAGGGCCAAAAAAAAAAAACAATATTTGACTCTTGCCCTTTGAGTCTGTCTGAATCCAGGGAACAGGGGACTTCTCTATGAGCTTTGCAACTCTGGGCCACATAACCTCCCGATCAGGGAGATTAATGAGACCACTGGAGAACAGAAAGCCAATTAGTGCATTTGCTACAAAGAGGAGAGTCATCAGGAAAGGGAGACATCCCTGATGCTTCTGAGGGAAGCCACATGGTCAAGCAAGACCTGAACCCACCTAGCTCAAATTGCACTAGCAGAACTGAGAAGCTGCTCTCAAGTTTCCCAAGAATGACTCCCATAAAAGCTCAGCTGACTGCTAACAATAGATAGAAACAAAAGTCATTTGACTGCTTCATCTTAAACACTTAGCAAAGACAGTTAAAACCAAAATACAGCCATTCCTGGGCATTTTAAATAATAATAATAATAATAATAATAATAATAATAATAATAATAATAATATTTTAAGGTATACACTTTATGTTAGCCTCCCAAAATAAGTAAAACTGTTGGCTACAAAGACTATCAAGAGGAGCTGCCAGAGGCAGAAGTTTTTAGTTTAAGGCCTACAGATATTCCTAACCTACAGGTAGGCTTGGTGTTTGCTAGTACGATTATCCAGCCCTGAGTAACAGAATTAAATGTTTCTCTATTAGACACAGAGGTCATACTAGTGAAAGGATTTTGCAAAATCAGATGACATTAAATTATTAAACTGTATATTATGGGGAGGGACAACTGTAACACTAAAAGTTAAATATTAAGTTGACAGTCCTGATAATTGGGGATATTAAAGACTGGTGAGGGTACTTCATACAGTGACATGATCCAGCTACTGCAACATTTATTCAATACTCATGTTTTTTGTTTCTCTCATAGAAGAACCCATCCCCAGATGACTTTACAACCTGTTCTTCCTCAACAAGACTTCAAAAAGAACTGACTTCTAAAAGGCAACTCATATTCCTCAACTGACTTCAAAAAGGCAACTCATGTCTCTCACGCCATGCACACTCATGTCACCCTCTCTCAGCTGAGAAGAAGGCAAAATGAGAGACGACTCTCCACTTACACCAATGGAGCCCAAAATAAATAGACTATCAATATAAGTAATTAATTAAGTCAGGTAATATCAGGGAGACTGGTTTTCGGTGAGTTCTAAAAATTTGGAGACTGTTAACTGAGGGATTAAAATTTCCTCAGTGCTTTTCCACTAACCTATCAAGGATTACAAAGGGACACATAAGAAAAGGGGGGAATGATAGACCCAACCTTATCTTTTATTAAAATTGGGAGCCATCTTGCAACAAAGCCATGAAAAAATCATTTTGGCTTTACTGTAAATTACTGCAAATTCTGAACCTGCTTGGAATGACTGCCCGTGCCTTAAACTCACCCATGCATGGCTCTCTGACCAGATAGCAGCCCTCTCTGAAACTTTGTCACACCTCATAAATATTGGCCTTCTGTGGCCAGACAATGACCCTCTCTGAGGCTCTAATGGTCCTCATAAATTTTGATGTTGGGGCTAGCAAAAAAAAAAAAAATGTAAACTCCCATTAGTGTGATGCTTGTCAGAGTTCTGTTATCTGTTACCCCATTTTTGTGTAACTTTCTGGGCTACAAACCTGGGCTGTAGTAAAGGTGGGGTTGCTCTCTTGCTCTCGCAATCTTTGGAGGGAGAGGCAGCCCAGCCAGTGGAAATAATAAGCTTACTTTAATTTGATTTTAACTGGAGTCAGTGTTCTTTTCTTACATCCTGGTCTAAGAGGTAAACACTCCACAAACATAGAGCTCTGCCGGCCTAAAGACTTCTTGAGAAACTGCCTCTGAGGTTGGGTACTTTAAATATATTTTGTTGTCAGAAGGTTTAGCTTCTTTTTTATTGAGACCATCAAAGCTGGGTCTGCATCTATGTGAATGGAGAGCATGGTTTCTTATTTTCCAATGAACATGAGGCAGCAGTGCTGAATTCTCTCTTGGTAGGTAAACTGTGGCCACTGGGGGCTAAGTGTCTCCCCGTGTGGACTGTGAAGCCATTTGATCATCCTCCATTTTTGTGGTGTTTCTTGGTGCTGCACTGGGAGTTTGGTATTTGCTTCACGAAATACAAGGAGTTCAACTGGGACACACTGCTGGAGGGAGTTCTTTCACGTGTGGTGGGTCAGGAACTGCAGGAGAATGCACCAGCCAGGCTTCTATTTCACACAGCTTTTTCCTTGACCATACCAACCTGATTCTGAACATTGCCTTGAAACCTCTCCATATAATAAGATGCCTTTACATGTAAGGTTCTGCTGGATGCACCATGGCAGCCAAAAGGCATTTGGAAGTCAATTAGAAATCCACACGGCCCCTCCTCAGATATTTTATCACACACCTGCACACCACTGCTCTGGGCCCACTACTCAGCATTCTCAACTTACTGGCATCTCTGTTCTTCACCATTATCATGAAATCCAGTCAATCAAGGCACTGTCTGGTACACTCATGATCAGCAACAGGAGATCCAAAGGTTCTCCAGTGCCACCTGGTCATGGGAGTTTCAAAAATTTCAGGGTATTTATCTAGCCACTTTTCAAGGATGAAGTTGGAGAAACTGTGGGTTTCAATTCATTCAGGAACCATTTAATGTTGAGGAACCTCATTTCAATGAATGCTCTGGAGAACTCTCAAAGGCAAGGCTTCCCAAAGAGTAGCCAAATAGTCACATGAAGCCCAGCCCATTGAGGTCTACAATGTGAGGTCCATGTGTGTTTTGACTCTCAACTATGCCTGTCAAGTCTTTCAGAATAAAATCATGTGATATCCTGGCTGAGATTCCAAGTGATCAGTCGAAAGCCACCCTTGGCCTAGATTTCAGTTTCCAATGGTGACTCTCATGCGTGGCCTTCTAAAATCGCAACACAATTCATGACAATACTTCTCTGATGTCAGTTCCAGAACTCAGTCTCTAAGGTGAATCATACCAAAGTTCTAGCCCTGGTGGATCCAGTCATTTCTTCCAACCACTACACAAATGAACACAATTAAAACCAAAACACTCCCACATGGTCCTCACCTTCTTCCATATAGACACTCATTATAACCTCTGGCTGGAGGTTTCCATGAGGGGCGCAGCACAAGACAGTATCCAAAACAAGCTCCCTTATCCCTTATTTGCTTAAAGTCAGCTGGGCCTGGACACCATTCCTGTGAACCAGGAGTGACAAAATAAGCCTGGCCTTAATACTGCTCTGCTTCTCCAATTTGAGGCCTACTGACTGTCAGGAATAGATTCTTAATGTGATTTAAAGTAATGAAAAAACCCAAGTTCATATGGGCTAGCCTCTGCAGGGCTTTGAAGAACTCATTTGACCCAAAGGATCCCTAGTCTCATTTGATGGAGATCAGAAACCTATCAGAGTAAGGCAAGATACTTCATACACAATTACTGATATTTTTGCCATTTTGGTTTTGGAAGCACACATGGGATCTTTCTTTAGATCCATCAGGTGCTGAGAATCTAAGCCACTGCCTCACACAGGGCCAAGTGGCTGATTCAGACACATCCCTTTCCAAAGCAATTAAGCAAAGATACACAGGTGATGCCCATTCATTTCCATTTGAAAACAGTTTTCTTCAGGCTTCACAAATTGGTGGCCTGAGGCAGAGACCTTCCTGACTCTCAGAGCAACAGAAAAATAGGTAAGCAAAAGGCCCAAAGCAGGGTTTCTCTACTGCGACTTTCTTTGTCACACTGATATCTGAGTTTTCTGAGATGCTTGCTATTCCCTTCAGCTATCCAGTATATGGCAATGTCACAGAGCTTGGAGGTGGTACATATCTTGGACACAAAACCATGAGCCTACTCTGGAGAGTGGCCAGAATTCAGGAAGAAAACAGGAACTTCGGAAGATAGTAGGTGTTGCCCATCCCTAAAGCAACCTGCAGTCCACTCATAAATTGGGCAGGATGAATGTTGGCAAGCTTTCTACTAGACAGGACACATCCATTGATGCATTATCTTTTATAATGTCTACAACCACGGACACAGTGGGATACACAGGCATACAAACAATCACCTTGTCAAATGACTTACTGTAAACAGTCCACTCTAAAGCAAACAAACCGCCTTTCTTACCTATTCTCAGAACATGAGACATAACCACAAAATCACAATCACACCCACAACGACACCTCCTTTATTCAAGTAGGTCTGTGACTAATTGGAATGTACTCTGAATGATGGGCCATACTATGTTTCCTTGAAATGGCCTGTCCTTCTCAGATCTGGTCACCTTGGCCAACACTGTGAAGTTTTCAGGAGCCAGTGGTGAGCCACTACCTGCTTTCTCAGGAAATTCCCCTTTTTAGAGCTCTCTTGTCATTTGGCAATCCTCACATCAGTAGGTACCAAGGAAGACTTACTCTGTCCTTGGTTAATCCAAACAACTGAGCCCACTGGGTAAGAAACTGGGACTGACTCTGGGTGCCTGGCTTCCTGGATCCCAAGTTCAGAGAGATCCGTCATCAAGGAAGAGAGGTAGGTCACCTCATTCAGGAACTGAATGAGGTTACTGCCGTGGCAACCACTTTGTCCTAACAATTGCTTTCAAGGGTCCCATGAGATGGTGGCTGCCCCTACCTCCTGTCACACTTTCACAAGTTAGAATGGTATATCAACCATTGGCACCTGGGAACAGCTCTCCACACAGGCCTGGTTTGGTCCATCTTCTCTACATTAAGAAGAGAGAAGCTGTTTCAGACACAACCCTTCATCCTGACCAGGTTGTTTGCATGGAGGATGACTTTTGCTCTCTTAGGTCCTCCATAGCTGCTTACAACTTCTCCAGGAATCATTTCTGCATGGACCTTTGAGTTTCTCAGCATGTGGAAGATCCCCTATATTCCTGTATTGTAAGAACAACTCTATCCCTGCTCTTCTGTAAAGTTAAATTGACTGAACAGTGTATGGTTAGGTTAACTAACAGGTTCGATTTGGATTAGGAATCTTTTTGCGGGATGAATAATGGTATTGGGAAACTGCGATATTCACAAGAATATATAGGTGAATTATAAGTATGAAAACAGAAATCTAGCTAAGATTTGAAGCCCAAAAGGGCATTGGGCCCTTGATTGCGATACGTAGCTTTGAATTATGTTCTGCACTGATGTGTCAGGTAAATCGATATACAATGGCTTAGGTCAGTGTACCATGGATGATTAAATGTAGAAGAGAACTTCCAGTCAAAAGGGATAGTCGGTAGGATTTGGAAGATTCTCGGTAGGTTTAGAAGGAAGAGTGAGTATAGGATTTGGACCAAATGTTGTTTAGCAATAGGGTTTCTGGTAGACAGTGAATGTTAATGTCAGCACAAGTGAAGAGACAGTCACAATGATGAACTGGGGAAAATAGTTAGGAAAGCTGATATCAATAGAGTCATTACAAAATCAGGCAAAGTATAAAGTGAGTGATAGGATTAGATATTTTCAACAGGGTTGAGTTTGAATATATAATCTTAGAAAGAAACAAATGTGTAGTGACCAATAGGATTGACATTTGACAGCATTAGGCAACCTGGACATGGATGTTTCGTAATCCATGCTCACTTTTCATTTAGTCTTTGCTACAATCTTAAGTGTGACCTTTGCTTTTTTTGTCCAGAATATTACTGTGATAAAACGTATATGTAGATCAGGTGACATGACTATTTTTCCACCATTTCTGGCAGCAACATATTCAAGACGTATAAATTAGTAATGGGGGTAAAAAGAGGTGTACCCTTTGTCTGTGCATATAGAGATAATGCATGAATAGACCATACTGTGAATAAATAATATATCTGGTTCCGACTTTAAATAATGGATTGAAATTATATGTGAAAAAATACAAGAAATCTTATATTGACATACAAACATTCATTCTGACCAGTTATATATCTAATGGCCACATTAAGGTTATGGTTTATCATGAAGGGTGTGTGAGTTTTGCTTCAAAAGTGATTATGGAAATCTAAAATAATGTGTTTGGAAAGAAGTCTCATGAAAAGACCAGTCAAGAAACCTGGAGGAATACATGTTTTATGAAGCAGGAAGTGATTGTGAAACAAATGCGTATAAATTTGTGAACTTGTGGATGAAATATATATATCCTATGATTTGTAAAAATTGAAGAAATAGTAATGTACCAGTGTTGAATGAAAATAAACGTCAGAATACACATCATGTCCCATACGAATCTACTTGATTGATGTTAATCTGGGTTAGTTACTGTACAAATATTAGGATTTGTAAGCACCATTTACTGAAGTTAGTTTTCAGAACTATGAAACAAATGTGTATTTCAGGAGGATGAATATTTCTGAGAATAATTTTGTGAAAAGTTTATTATAAATCCACATTTTTGAACATGAATGAATTTAGGGAGTGTATTTAAGATACATACATTTCATATTTTAAAAATCAGGACAGTATATATATATATATATATATATATATATATATATATATATATATTCATAATTATATATATGTGTATATACATATATATATATATATATATATATATATATACACACACACACACACAGAAAACACACACACAGACATTAAAATGTAGGAATATATACGCCAATCGAAGTTCATCATAAAATATATAGCATCCACAGATGCAAAAATATTTATTTTACTGAACAAGGATTTATGTATAATGTTGTTCTACTAGGAAGCTCACCCATAGTTTGAATTTTCAGTTCCAACAGCGTTTAGAGGAGTGATCTCTTCTCACAACTTGTATCTGCCAAGTCAGTCACCTCACAAAAATGAACGTGTGATACCAGGTAGGATTCTATAAAGCATATAAAAATACATGTGCTGAATAGGCTACAGAGAAAGGCAGACAGGCATTTACATATTTGTTAACTTTAACAACACATGGAGAACTATTTCAATTAAAAATTGACTAGATTTATAACACCTACCATTTATCATGAAAAAGGCAAGTCCTACTATACCCCACGCCTCCTCTGAACTGCTTGTATTTCTATTCTGTGTGGGTTGTTTTTCTCCATCATTTGGATTAGTAGACAGAGTATAGTAGGGTATGGGTTATTGTCAGGGATTCAGTATTTTCAATAGTATATAGGAAAATGAATCCAATGTGTATAAAAATATATGCTACACAATTATCTTCCCACTCTCATCCAGAACAATGCCTTTACATTACCTTCACCTCAAGTAAGACACAATTAGGGTAGAAGAGTTTGAAAATCCGTGAATGCATATCTGGGGTGGAAACAGTACTAAGAAACAAATATGTATTTCAGGTGGATGAATATTTCTGAGAATAATCTTGTGAAAAGTTGATTATAAATCCACAACATAAATATGAATGAATTTAGGAAGTGTGTAATAAGACACATATTTCATATTTTGAATACTCCTGAGAGTGTATCTATATATATATTTATATACACACACAGAGACAGACATTAAAAATTGCAATATATATGCCAAACGAAATTCACCATGAAATGTATATCATCCACAGATACAAATATATTCATTTAACTGAACATGGATTTATGTATAATGTTGTTCAACTAGGAAGCTCACTCACATTTGAATTACCAGTTCAAGCAGCGTTTAGGAGGAGTGATCTCTTCTTCCAATTTGTATCTGCCAAGTCAGCCACCTCACAAGAATGTACGTGTGGTACCAGGTAGGATTCTATATGTGCATATAAAAATACGTGTGCTGAATAGGCTACAGAGAAAGGGGGACAGGAATTCACTTATTTGTTAACTTTAAAAACGCATGGAGAACTATTTCAACAAATAATTGACTAGATTTATAACTGCTACACTATACCATGCAAAAGGCAACTCCAACTATAAAACATACCTCATCTAAACTGCTTGTATTTCTATTATGTTTGTGTTATTTTTCTCCATCATATTAGGATTAGTAGTCAGAGTCTAATAGGGTATATGTTAGTTTCAGGGATTCAGCATTTCTAATGGAAAATAGGAAATTGAATCCAATGTGTATGCAAATATGTGCTACACAAAAATCTTCCCACTTTCATCCAGAACAATGCCTTGACATTACATTCTCCTCAAGTAAGACACAATTAGAGGATAAGAGTTAGAAAATCTGTGAATATATATCTGGAATGGAAAATACTCTGGAGTTTACAACTTTGGAGGTGGTAGAGAAGATTCTAAAAGTAAGGGACAGGGTAAACATTCCACAAACATGTAGCTCTGCTGGCCTAAATACTTTTTGAGAAACTGCCTCTAAGAGTGGGCACTTGAAGTATTTGATGTTCTGAGGAGATTTAGTTCCTTTGTAGAGTAACCATGAAAGCTGGTTCTGCATCTATGTTACTTGGAGGACATGGTTTCTTATTATCCAATGAACATGAGGCAGCAGTGGTGAATTCTCTCTTTGTAGGTAAACTATGGACACTGGGGTCTAAGTGTCTTTCAGTGTGGACTGTGAAGCCAATTGGTCATCCTCCAATTTTCGTGGTGTTTCTCGCTGCTGCACTGGGAGTTTGGTATTTGCTTCAAAAAATACAAGGAGTTAAAATGGGACAGAATGGTGGAGGGAGTTCTTTAAGGTGTGGTGAGTCAGGGTCTTCAGGAGAATGCACCAACCAAGGTTCTATCCCATGTAGATTGCCCCCTTGAGAATAGCAACATGATTCTGAACATTGCAGTGAATCCTCTCCATATAACAAGATGCCTTTACATATATGGGTCTGCTGGCTGCACCATGTCAGTCACAAGCCATTTGGAAGCCAATGGCTGATCCACATGGCCGCAACACAGATGTTTTATCACACAATTGCATACCACTGCTCTAGGCCCACTACTCACCAGGCTCCAACTTACTGGCATATCTGTTCTACACCATTTTCATGAAACAAAGTCAATCAAGGCAGTGTCTGGAATACTCAGGATCAGAAACAGGACATCCAAAGTATTTCCAGTGCCAGCTGATCATGAAAATATCAAAAATTTCATGGTAATTTTCTAGCCATTTTTCACGGATGAAGTTTGAGGCTCTGAGGGATTCAATTAATTCAGGAACCATTAAATGGTGAAGAAGCTAATTTCAATGAAAGCTCTGGAGCACTCTCACAGGCAAGGTTTCCCTAAGGGTGGCCAAAATGTCACATGAAGCCAGGCCCATTGAGATCTACAATATGAGGTCCATGTGTGTTTTAAACTCAAATATGGCTGCCAAGTCTTTCAGAAAAATTGTATGTTATATCCGGGCTGAAATTCCCAATGTTCTGTGGAAATCCAACCTGGGCCTAAATCTCAGGTTCCAAGGGCGACTCTCATGTGTGGCCTCCTAAAATCCCAACACAATTCATGGCAATACTTCTCTGAGGTCAGTTAAAGAACTCAGTCTGTAAGGGGAATCACACCAGAGTTCAAGCCCAGTGGAACAGTCATCTCTTCCAACCGCCACACAAATGACCACAATTAAAACCAAAACACTCCCACATGGTCCTCATCTTTTTCCATATAGACACTCCTTATAACGTCTGGCTGGAGTTTTCAATGAGGTCCACAGCCCAAGTCAGTGTCCAAATTAAGGTCCTGTTCCCCTCATTTGTCTAACATCAAGGTGGCCTGGACACACTTCCTGTAAACCAGGAATGATCAAATAGGCCTGCCATTAATACTGCTTGGCTTTTTCAATTTGAGGCCTTCTGACTCTGTGGTTTAGATTCTTTATGTGAATTTGAGTCATGAGAAAATCCAAGCCCCTCTGCAAAGATTTGAAGAACTCATTTGGCCCAAAGGATTCCTATTCTCACTTGATGGAAGTCAGGATCCTAACAGAGGAAGGTAAAAGAATTCATTCACAATGAGTGAATATTTGCCATTTTGGTTTTGGATGCACACATGTGATCTTTCTTTTGATGCATCAGGTGCTGAGAATCTAAGCCACAGCCTCACACAGGGCCAAGAGGATGATTCAGACACATCTTTTTCCAAAGCAATTAAGCAAAGAGACACAGGTGATGCCCTTCATTTCCATTTGAAAAATGTTTTCCTCAGCCTTCCCAAAGGGGTGGCCAGAGGCAAAGACATCCTGAGATTCAAGGCAACAGAACAATAGGTTAGCAAAAGGCCCAAAGCAGGGTTTCTCCACTGACACTTTCCTGGTCACACTGATATCTGAGTTTTCTGAGATGCTGGCCATTCCCTTCAGATATCCAGTACATGGTCATGTGACAGAGATTGGAGGTGGTACATATCTTGGACACAAACCCAAGAGCCTATTCTGAAGAGTTGTCAGAATTCAGAAAGAAAACAGGGACTTAATAAGGTAGTAGGTGTTGCCTATCGATATGGAAACCACACTCCATTCATTAATTGGGCAGGATGAATGCTGGGAAGCTTTCTACAAGAGGGGACACATGCATTGATGCATTCTCTTTTCTAATGTATACAACCACGGACACAGTGGGATACACAGACATAGAAACACTCACCTTGTAAAACGACTTACTAGAAACAGTTCACTGCAAACCAAAGAAACCTCCTTCCCTACCTATTCTCAGAACAGAGACAAAACCACACACCCACACTCAAAAAGACACCTCCTTCCCCCAAGTAGGGCTGTGATTATCTGGAGTGTACTCTGACAGGTTTGCCATACTATGTTCCCCGGTAATGGTCTGTCCTGTCTCAGATCTGGTCTCCTTGTACAACTCTGTAAAGCAGTCAGGAGCCAGCGGTGAGCCACTACCTGCTTAGTCAGGAAAGGCCCGTGTTCATATCTTTCCTGGCATTTGGCCATCCTCACATCAGTCAGTACCAAGAAGATTGACTCTGTCCTTGGTGATTCCAAACAAATGAGACCACTTGGACTGGGACTGGGACTGGCTCTGGTGCTTGGTTTCCTTGGTCCCAAGTTCAGAAAGTTCCATCAACAAGGAAGTGAGGTAGGTCACTTCCTTTAAGAACTGAATGAGGTCACTGCCTTGGCAACCACTTTGTCCTAACAGTTGCTTCCAAGGGTCCCATGAGATGGAGGCTGCCCCTACTTCCTTTGGCACTTTCACAAATTAGAATGGTATATCAACCTTAGGCACCCGAGAACAGCTCTCCACACAAGCCTGGTTTGGTCCATCTTCTCTACAGTAAGAAGATAGAGGCTGATTCAGACAAAACCCTTCATCCTGACCAGGTTGTTTGCCATGGAAAATGACTTTTTGTCTCTCAGGTCCTTCATTGCTGCCTACATCTTCTCCAGGGATCATTTCTGCATGGACCTTTGAGGTTCTTAACAGGTAGAGCATCCCCTACATTCCTGTATTGTAAGAACAATCTGTCTCTGCTCTTCTGTAAAGTTAGATTGAGTGAACAGTGTATGGTTAGGGTTAATTTCATGTTCGATTTGGGTTAGGAATCATTCTGCTGGATTAATAATGGTATTGGGAACCTGTGATATTTATAAGAATATTGAGGTTAAATATATGTATGAAAACAGAAATTAAAGTAAGATTTGAATCCCAGAAGGGCATTGGGCAATTGATTGGGATATTTAGCTTTGAATTACTATCTGCCCACATGTCTCAAATAAATCGATATACAATGGCAGAGGAACTTGAACCTTGGATGATTGAATGCTGAAGAGAACATCCAGTCAAAAGGGATTGTTGGTAGGATTAAGAAGATAGTCGCAGTTATTAATATGGTATTATGTAAAAGTGTGGATGTGTAACCGATGTGATTCTGCAACTTCTATTTGGGGTAAAAATGGGAGCTGATAACCCATTTGAATCAAATGTATGGAAGATGATATGCCATGAGCTTTGTAATGTTTTGAACAACCAATAAAAAAAATTAAAAAAAAAAAGAAGATAGTCGTTATGTTTAGCAAGTAGAGTTAGTATAGGATATGTAACAAAAGTTCTTTAGCAATTTTTTTCGGGCAGTGAGTGAATATAAATGTCAGCACATATGAAGAAATCAGACACAATGATGAACTGGGGAAAATTTGTAGAAAAGCAGATATCAATAGAGACATTAGGAAATCAGGCAACGTATAAAGTGAGTGATAGAATAAGACATTTTCAACAGGGTTGAGATTGAATATCTAATCTTAGGAAGAAACAAATATGTAGGTCACCAATAGGATTGACATTTGAGAGCATTAGGCAACATGGACATGGATATTGTTAGTAATCCATGTTCACTTTACATTTAGGCTTAGGTACAATCCTAAGTGGGACCTTTGCATTTTGTTTCCAGAATATTACTGTGATAAAATGTATATGTAGATCAGATGACATGATTTTTTCTTCCACCATTTCTAGGAGCAGTATTTTGAAAACGTATAAATTAGCATTGGGGGTAAAAAGAGGTGTACCCTGTTTTTATGAATATACAGATAATGCATGAATAGACGTTAATTTCAATAAATAATACAACTTGTTCCACTTTAAATAATGGATTGAATTGATATCTGAAAATATATAAGAAATCTTATATTGATATGCAATCATTCATGACAACCAGTTATACACCTAATGTTAATATTAGGGTACGATTTATCATGAAGTTTGTGTGAGTTTTGCTTCAAATGTGATTATGGAAATCGAAAATAATGTGTTTGGAAAGAAGTCTCATGAAAATGCCAGTCAAGGAACACCGAGGAATTCATGAGTTCTGAAGCAGGAAGTGATTGAAATTGAAAAAAATGACGATAAATTTGCTTACTTGTGGATGAAATATTATAATATGATGTGAATAAACTGAAGAAATAGTAATGTACCAGTGCTGAATAAAAATGAACATCAAAATACACATCATGTCCCACAGGAATCTTCTCGCATTGATGTTAAACTGTGTCAGTTACTGTAGAAATATTAGGATTTCTTTGCACCATTCACCAAAGTTAGTTTTCTTTTTTTTTAATTTTTATTTATGCTTGTTCAAAACTTTACATAGTTCTTGATATATCATATTCCACACTGTGATTCAAGTGGGTTATGAACTCCCATTTTTACCCCATAAACATATTGCAGAATCACATCAGTTACACATCCATTGATTTACATATTGCCATACTAGTGTCTGTCGTATTCTGCTGCCTTTCCTAACCTCTACTATCCCCCTCCCCTTACCTCCCCTCTCCTCTTCTCTCTCTACCTCTTTACTGTAACTCATTTCTCCCCCTTGTATAATTTTTTCCTTTCCCTCACCTCCTCTTGTATGTAATTTTGTATAACCCTGAGGGTCTCCTTTTATTTCCATGCAATTTCCCTTCTCTCTCCCTTTCCCTTCCTCCTCTCATCCCTGTTTAATGTTAATTTTCTTCTCATTCTATTCGTCCCTACTCTGTTCTTAGTTAATCTCTTTATATCAAAAAGACATTTGGCATTTGGTTTTAGGGATTGGCTAGCTTCACTTAGCATAATCTGCTCTAATGCCATCCATTTCTCTGTAAAAATTTTGTCATTTTTTAATGCAGAGTAATACTCCATTGTGTATAAATGCCTCATTTTTTATCCATTCATCTATGGAAGTGCATCTAGGTTGGTTCCACAGTCTTGCTATTGTAAATTGTGCTGCTATGAACATCAATGTAGCAGTGTCCCTGTAGCATTTTTTAGGTCTTTAGGGAATAGACTGAGAAGGGGAATACCTGGGTCAAATGGTGGTTCCATTCCCACCTCTACAAGAAATCTCCATACTGCTTTCCAATTTGGCTGCACCAATTTGCAGTCCCACCAGCAATGTACAAGTGTACCCTTTTCTCCACATCCTCGCCAGCACTTGTTGTTGTTTGAGTTCATAATAAATATCTGGAATGGAAAATGCTCAGGAGTTCACAACCTTGAAGGTGGTAGAGGAGTTTCCAAAAGTAAGGGACAGGGTAAATACCACAAACATGGAGCTGTGTCGGCCTTAAGACTTCTTGAGAAAATGCCTCTGAGGTTGGGCACTTGAAATATATGTTGGTGTCAGGAGCTTTAGCTTCCTTTGTAGTGAGACCATCAAAGCTGAATCTGCAACTATGTGACCTGGACTACATGTTTTTTTTATTTTCCTATGAACACGAGGCAGCAGTACTGAATTCTCTCTTTGTAGGCAAACTGGGGCTACTGGGGGCTAAGTGTCTCCCCATGTGGACTGTGAAGCCATTTGATCATCCTTCACATTTAATCATGTTATTTGATGCTGCACTGAAAGTTTGGTATTTACTTTACGAAATAAAGGAGTTTTACTGTGATACAGTGCTGCAGGGAGTTCTGTCACGTGTGGTGGTCAGGATCGGCAGGAGAATGTTCCAAGAAGGCTTCTATCACACATAGTTGCCCCCTTGACCATAGCAACATGATTCTGAACATTGCCCTGAAACCTCTCCATACAACAAGATGCCTTTACATCCAAAGGTCTGCTAGCTGCACCATGTCAGTCACAAACCATTTATAAGCCAATGGCAGATCCACGTGGCCCCACCACAGATGTTTTTTCACACACCTACACTCTACTGCTCTTGGCCCACTACTCAGCAGGCTCGAACTTACTGGCATATCTTTTCTACACCATTATCATGAAACTCAGTCAAACCAGGCACTGTCTTGTATACTCATGATAAGCAACAGGACATCAAATGGTTTTCCAGTGCCAGCTGGTCATGGAAATTTCAAAAATTTCATGGTATTTTCTAGCCATTTTTCAAGGATGAAGTTGGAGTTACTGTGGGTTTCAATTCATTCAGGAACCATTAAATATTGAGGAATCTCATTTCAATGGAAGCTCTAGAGAACTCTCACAGGCAAGTCTTCTGAAAGAGTGGCCCAAGGTCACATAAAGCCAGCCACATTGAGGTCTACAATGTGAGGTCCATGGGTGTTTTGACTCTCAACTATTGCTGCCAAGTCTTTCAGAATATAATCAAGTGATACCTCGCTGAGATTCCCAGTGCTCTGTGGAAAGCCACCCTGGGCCTAGATCTCAGTTTCCAAGGGTGACTCTCATGCGTGGCCTCCGAAAATTCCAACACAATTCATGGCAATACTTCTCTAAGGTCAGTTTCAGAACTCAGTCTCCAAGGGGAATCCCACAAGAGTTGAAACACAGGTGGACGCAGTCATCTTTTCCCACCGCCACACAAATGACAACAATGAAAACCAAAACACTCTCACATGGCCCTCATGTTCTTCCATATAGACACTAATCATAACCTCTGGCTAGAAGTTTCCATGAGGGGCGCAGACCAAGACACTGTCCAAAATAAGCTCCCTTTCCCCTCATTTGCCGAAAGTCAGGGTGGCCTACACACCCTTCCTGTGAACCAGAACTGATCAAATAGGCATGGCGTTAATACTGTTCTGCTTTTCCAATTTGAGGCCTACTGACTGTCAGGTATAGATTCTTTATGTGATTTGGAGTCATCAGAAAACCCAAGCACTTCTGCAGGGGTTCAAAGAACTCTTTTGAACTAAAGGATCCTGATTCTTACTTGATGAAGGTCAGGAATCTAATAGAGGAAGGCAAGAGACTCATTTGCCATTTCTGTTTTGAATGCACACATGGAATCTATCTTTTGATGCATCAGGTGCTGAGAATCTAAGCCACAACCTCACACAGAACCAAGAGGCTGATTCAGACACATCCTTTTACAAAGCAATTAAGCAAAGAGCCACAGGTGATGCCCATTCATTTTCATTTGAAAACTGTTTTCTTCAGGCTTCACAAAGGGGTGGCCAGAGGCAAAGACCTTCCTGACATTTAGGGCAACAGAAGAACAGGTAAGCAAAAGACACAAAGCAGGGTTTCTCCACTGAGACTTTCCTGGTCACACTGATATCTGAGTTTTCTGAGATGCTCCCCATTCACTTCAGCTATCAAGTACATGGCCATGTCACAGAGCTTGGAGGTGGTATATATCTTGGACACAAAACCATGAGCCTATTCTGGAGAGTGGCCAGAATTCAGGAAGAAAACAGGATCTTAGGAAGATAGAAGGTTTTGCCCATCCAGAAGGCAAGCCGCAGTCCATTAATCAATTGGGCAGCATGAATGCTGGGAAGCTTTCTACTAGACAGGACACATCAATTAATTCATTCTCTTTTCTAATGTCTACAACCACAGACACAGTGGGATACACAGACATAGAAACACTTACATGTCAAACGACTTACTAGAAACAGTCCAATCCAAACCAAACAAACCACATTTCCTACCTATTTTCAGAACATGTGACAAAACCACAAAACCACAACCACTCCCACAAAGGCACCTCCTTCCCCCAAGTAGGTCTGTGACTATCCAGAGTGTCCTCTGACTGGTGGGCCATAAAATGTTCTCCCGAAATGTCCTGTCCTGACTCAGATCTGGTCTCTTTGGCCAACTTTGTGAAGTTGTCAGGAGCCAGCGGTGAGCCACTACCTGCTTTCTCAGAAAAGGTCCCTCTTCAGAGCTCTTCTGGCCTTTGGCCATCCTCACATAGGTAGGTACCAAGAAAGACTGACCCTGTCCTTGGTAAAACTGAACAAGTGAGCCCACTGGGACTGGGACTGGGACTGGCTCTGGATACCTGTCTTCATGGATCCCAAGTTCAGAGAATTCCTTCACCAAGGAAGTGACGTAGGTCACTTCCTTCAGGAACTGAATTAGGTTACTGCCTTGTCAACCAATTTGTCTTAACAGTTGCTTCCAAAGTCCAATGAGTTGGAGGCTGCCCCTTCTTCCAGTGAAACTTTCACAATTTTGCATGGTATATCAACCATAGGCACCCAAAAAAAGCTCTCCAGATAGGCCTGGTTTGGTCCATCTTCTATACATTAAGAAAAGAAATGTTGATTCAGACACATCCCTTCATGCTAACCAGGTTGTTTGTCATGGAAGATGACTTTTGCTCTCTGACGTCATTCATAGCTGCCTACATTTAATCCAGGGATCAATTCTTTAATGACCTTGGAGGTTCTCAGCAAGTGGAAGATCCCCTAATTTCTGTATTGAAAGACCAACTCTGTCCCTGCTCTTCAGTAAAGTTAGATTGAGAGAACAGTGTATGGTCAGGGTTAATAACATGTTCCATTTGGGTTAGGAATCATTCTGCGGGATGAATTATGGTATTGGGAACGTGCGATATTTATAAGAATATAAGTGAAATATAAGTATGAAAACAGACATCTAGGTAATATTTGAAGCCCAGAATTGCATTGGACCCTTGGCTGGGATTCTTAGCTTTGAATTATATTCTGCACAGATGTCTCAGATAAATCGATATACAATGGCATAATTCCTTGTACCTTGGTTGATTGAATGTTGAAGAGAACATCCAGTCAAAAAGAAATAATTTGTAGGATTAGTAAGATTGTTGGTAGGTTTTGAAAGAAGAGTGAGTATAAGATTTGGATGAAAAGATCTTTAGCAATAGGGTTTCGGATAGAGAGTGAATGTAATTGTCAGCACATGTGGAGAGTCTGTCAAAAGGATGAACTGGGGAAAAAAGTAGGAATGCAGATATCAATTGACATTAGGATATCAGGCAAAGTATAAAGTGAGTGATAGAATTATACATTTTCAACAGGGTTGAGTTTGAATATATAATCTTAGGAAGAAACAAACATGTAGTCACCAATAGGATGAACTTTTGAGAGCATTAGGCAATATGGACATGGATGTTTTCCGTAATCCATGCTCACTTTTCATTTAGGCTTTGGTACAAACATAAGTTTGACCTCTTCTTTCTGTGTGCAGAATGTTACTGTGGTAAAATGTATATGTAGATCAGGTGACATGAGTATTTCTTCCACCATTTCTGGGAGCAATATTTTGAAGACGTATCAATTATTTTTGGAGGTAAAAATGGTGTACACTGTGTCTATAATTATAGAGATAATGCATGAATAGACCATACTGTAAAGAAATATTATAACTGGTTCTAACTTTAAATAATGGATTGAATTGATATCTGAAAATATACAGAAAATCTTACATTGATATACAATCCTTCATTCCAACCAGTAATATATATAATGGTTATATCAGCATTATGGTTTTTCATGAAGAATGTGTGAGTTTTGCTTCAAAAGTGATTATGGAAATCGGAAATAATGTGTTTGGAAAGAAGTCTCATGAAAAGACCAGTCAAGAAACCTGGAGGAATACATGTGTTTTGAAGCAGAAAGTGATTGAAAGTGAAACAAATGCCTATAAATTTGTGAACTTGTGGATCAAATATATATACTATGATGTGCGTAAACTGAAGAAATAGTAATGTACCACTGTTACATAAAAATGAACGTCAAAATACACATCATGTCCTCTCCCACAGGAATCTACTTGCATTGATGTTAAACTGGGTCAGTTATTGTAGAAATATTAGGATAATGCCGCAGTCTTGCTGGGCACAATCAGCAGCCACTTGTCAAAAGAAACTAACTTTATTTTTAGAACCACACATGCCAAACAAAACAGCCTCTCAGGAAAAACCTTCAGAGCCCCAACTGCCACCACTGGCTTCCCAAAACCTCTCCCTCCCACAGGAGCCTCTCTCCGCCTCCCACAATACTCCTGCTCTTGAGGGCGATTGGCTGGGTCATGTGGGTGGAGTCAAAAAAAGTCCCCCAATGAGCAGTTTTGTGGTCTGAAAGGGCAGGGAAACAGCCCATTGAGCATCACCGCAGAGGAGCCAATCAGCTAGGTGTTGCTGGGGCCGCTGTGAGCCAATCATCAGCCGGCAGCTGGAAGTTTGCTGGCAGCAGGAATTTTGCTGGGGCCCCTTCGGCTGTGGCTCTCAACATCTTCGCCTCTCTGTTTAAACAACACGCATGTGGCTTAGGGACCGTGCCTGCCTTAGGTTGTCCAATAGTACATATGGTCTTTACCCGTTAAGTTGGTACCATTGCAATTGGATCTTACCCGTCACTGACTACCCGTCCAGTATAGAGCCACACCTGTGGAGAGGTCTTTGTACCAGCGGGGGTGGGTGAGGTTCTTTGCCTCACCTCTGTTGGCCCCCCAAATTTTAGCTGGACGATCATGACACGCAGAAGGGATGAAGATACACCAAGCCAATTGATGGCTCCTTTTGGAAAAATTGTACCACCGATGACATCATCAGCAAATATACCCCAACACCACCACAAGTCGCTGCACCAACAGATAGTTCACAATGCATTTAGGTGAGTTCACAATGTGTCCAGGCAAGTTCTGCAAGCAGTACAGGTATGGCTATTGCAGAAGCTGTAGATTGGTATTATCTTTGATTTCACCTGCACTGGGATGAAGATAGGAACTCTGGCAATAATGTCTGAAGAAAAAAATTATGTAATATTCCAGAAGGCACTAAAACCAAAAAAAAAAAAATATGTAACATTCCAGAAGGCACATCAAAAACCAAAATGGCCCAAAAAGCAGTCATTGAGGATGAAGTCTCTCACTTTCCTCTGTAAGGTTCCTGACCTCCATAAAATGAGAAAAGGGATTTATTGGGTCAAATGAGTTCTTCAAAACCCTGCAGAGTGTAGCCAATGGCTTATTGGGTTTTTCATTACTCCAATTCACATCAAGAATCTATACTCCACAGACAGTAGGCCTCAAATTGGAGAAGCAGAGCAGTATTAAAGTCAGGGTTATTTGATCGCTCATGGTTCACAGAATGGGTGTCCAGGCCACCCTGACTTTAGGCAAATGAGAGGAAAGGGAGATTATTTTGGACACTGTCTTGGGCTGTGCCCCTCAAGGAAACGTCAAGCCAGAGGTTATGATGAGTGTCTATATGGAAGAAGATGAGGGCACATTTGGGAGTGTTTGGTTTTCATTTTGGTCATTTATGTGGCAGTCGGAAAAGATGACTGGGTCCACCAGGGCTTGAACTCTGGTGTGATTCCTCTTAGAGACTGAGTTCTGGAACTGACCTCAGAGAAGTATTGCCATGATTTGTGTTGGATTTTAGGCGGCCACCCATGAGAGTCGCCTGTTGAAACTGAGATCTAGGCCCGGGGTGGCTTTCCACAGAGCACTGGGAATCTCAGACAGAATATCATATGATATTATTTTGAAATACTTGCCAGACATAGTTGAGAGTCAAAACACACATGACCTCACATTGTAGACCTCAATTGGCCTGGCTTCATGTGACTATTTGGCCACTCTTTGAAAGCCTTGCCTGTGAGAGTTCTCCAGAACTTTCATTGAAATGAGCTTCCTCAACATTGAATGATCCTGAAAGAATTGAAACCCACAATGCCTCCAACTTCATCCTTGTAAAATGGCTAGATAAATACCATGAAATTTTTGAAATTCGCATGATGAGGTGGCACTGGAGAACCTTTGATGTCCTGTTGCTGATCATTAGTGTACCAGACAGTGCCTTGATTGATTGGGTATAATGAAAGTGGTGTAGAACAGAGATGCCGGTTAGATGGAGACTGCGGAGTAGTTGGCCCAGAGTTGTGGTGTGCAGGTGTGTGATAAAATATTTATGGTGGTGCCATGTGGATCTGCCATTGACTTCCAAATGGCTTTTAGCTAACATGGTGCACCCAGCCGACCCTTATATGCAAAGGCATCTTGTTATATGGAGAGGTTTCAGGGAAATGTTCAGAATCAGGTTGCTATGGTCAAGGGGGCAAGCTATGTGGGATAGAAGCCGGGTTAGTGCGTTCTCCTGGAGACTCTGACCCCAGCACATGTCACAGAACTCCCTCCAACACTGTGTCCCAGTTGAACTCCTTGTATTTTCTTGAAGCAAATACCAAACTCCTAGTTCAGCACCAAGAAACACCATGAAAATTGGAGGATGACTAAATGGCTTCACAGTCCACATGGTTAGACACTTTGGCCCACTGGCCTCTGTTTACCTACAAAGAGAGAATTCAGCACTGCTGCCTCAGGTTCATTGGAAAATAAGAAACCATGTTTCCAGGTCACATAGATTCAGACCCAGCTTTGATGGTTTCACTACAAATGAAGACAAAGCTCCTGACAACAATATATATTTCAAGTGCCACACCTCAGAGGCAGATTCTCCAGAAGTCTTTTTTCCAGCAGAGCTCCATGGTTGTGGAGTGTTTACCCAATCCCTTACTTCTGGAAACTCCTCTACCTGCTCCCAGGTTGAGAACTCCTGAGAATTTTCCATTCCAGATATGTATTCACAGATTTTCTAACTCTTCTTCTCTAATTGTGTCTCACTTGGGGCAAAGGTAATGTCAAGGCATTGTTCTAGGTGAGAGTGGGAAGATTATTGTGTAGCACATATTTGCATACACATTGGATACATTATCCTATTTTCCATTTGCAATACTGAATTTCTGACACTAACCCATACCCTACTAGACTCTGACTACTATCCTAAAATGATGGAGAAAAAGAAACCTAACAGAATAGAAATACAGGCCTTTTGTAGGAGGCATGGTGTATACTTGGATTTTCCTTCTCCTTTATCAAGGATATGTGTTATAAATCTAGTCAACTTTTCATTATAATATTTCTCCATGAGTTTTCAAAGTTAACACATATGTAAATTCCTGTCTCCTTTGCTCTTTAGCCTCTTTAGAGCATGTATATTTTTATGCATATATAGACTCCTACCTGGTAACACACGTAAATTCTTGTGATCTCACTAACTTTGGAATATACAAATTGTGAGAATAGATCACTTCCCCTAAATACTGATGGAACTGAAAATTCAAACTATGGGTGAGCTTCCTAGTGAACAACATCATTCATAAATCCATGTTCAGTAAAATAAATATTTTTAGATATGTGGATGATATATATTTCATGATAAATTTCGATTGGCATATATATTGTTACATTTTATTGTTGTGTGTGTGTATATATATATATATATATATATATATATATATATATATATATATCAGATTTTCCAGATTTTCCAAAATATGAAATATATGTGTCTTATTATACACTCCCTAAATTCATTCAAGTTCATGTATGCGATTTAAAATCAACATTTTACATGATTATCATCAGTCTGGCTGGGCACAATTCAGGAGCCAATTGTCAAAAGAAACAAACTTTATTTTTAGAACCACACAAGCCAAACAAAACAGCTTCTCAGGAAAAACCCTCAGAGCCCAACTGCCACCACAGTCTTCCCACAAGCCTCTCCCTCAACCACAAGCCTCCTCCTTTTGAGGCCGATTGGCTGGGTCACATGGGCGGAGACAAAAAAGTCCACCAATGAGCAGCTCCGTTGTCTGAAATGGCAGGGAAACATCCCATTGAGCATCACCACAGAGGAGCCAATCAGCTAGATGTTGCTGGGGCCCCTGTCAGCCAATCATCCACTGGCAGTCTGAAAGGGCGGGGAAACAGCTCAATGAGCATCTGCAATGAGCATCACCGCAGAGGAGCCAATCAGCTAGATGTTGCTGGGGCCGCTGTGGAGCCAATCATCAGCCGGCAGCTGGAAGTTTGCTTGAAGCTGGAGGTTTCCTGGGGCCCCTTTGGCTGTGGCTCTCAACATCTCCCCCTCTCTGTTTAAACAACGAGCATGTGGCTTAGGGACCATGCCTGTAGGTTGTGCAGTAGTACATATGGTATTTACTGGAGACCCTTGGCTGTGGCTATCAACAGGATTTGTATGTACCATTCACTGAAGTTAGTTTTCAGTACTAGGAAACAAATATGTATTTCAGGTGGATAAGTATTTCTGAGAAAAATCTTGTGAAAAGTTGATTATAAATCCACATACTTGAACATAAATGAATTTAGGGAGTGTAAATAAGATACATATATTTCATATTTTGAAAAATCTGGAGAGAGAGTGTGTGTGTGTGTGTGTGTGTGTGTATACACACACAGACACATACAGATATTAAAATGTAGCAACATATATGCAAATCTAAATTCACTATGAAATATACATCAATCACAGATCCAAAAATATTCAATTTTCTTAACAGGGATTTATGTATAATGTTTTTCAACTAGGAAGCTCACCCATTATTTGAATTATCAGTTCCAACAGCGTTTAGGAGGAGTGATGTCTTCTCACAAATTGTATCTCCCAAGTCAGTCACCTCACAAGAATGTAGGTGTGACACCAGGTAGGATTTGATATGTGCATATAAAAATACATGTGCTGAATAGGCTACAGACAAAGGGAGACAGGAATTCACATATTTGTTAACTTTAAAAACACATGGAGATCTATTTCAATTAAAAATAGACTGGATTTATAACACCTGACATTTATCATGCAAAAGGCAAGATCAATTATACACCATGCCTCCTCTGAACTGCTTGTATTTCAATTCTGTTTGTGTTACTTTTCTGCATCATATTAGAATTAGTAGTCAGAGTCTAGTAGGGTATGGGTTCATGTCAGGGATTCAGTATTTCGAATGGAAAATTGGAAAATGAATCCAATGTGTATGCAAATACGTGCTACACACAAAAAATTCCCACTCTCATTCAGAACAATGGCTTGAAATAACCACGCCCCATGTAAGAAACAATTAGAGGAGAAGAGTTAGAAAATCTGTGAATACATACGTAGAATGGAAAATGCTCAGTAGTTCACAACCTTTGAGGTGGAAGAGACGTTTCCAAACCTTAGGGACAGGGTAAAACTCCACAAACATGGATCTCTGCTGGCCTAAACACTTCTGGAGATACTGACAATGAGGTTGGGTACTTGAAATATATGTTGTTTTCAGAAGATTTAGCTTCCTTTGTAGTGAGACCATCAAACTTGGGTCTGCATTTTTGTGACCTGGAGGACATGAATTCTTATTGTCCAATGAACATGAGGCAGCAGTGCTGAATTCACTCTTTGTAACTAAACTGTGGCCAATGGGGGATAAGTGTCTCCCTGTCTGGACTTTGAAATCATTTGGTCATCCTCCACTTTTCGTGGTGTTTCTTGCTGCTGCAGTGGGTGTTTTGTATTTGGTTCATGACATACAAGGAATTAAACTGGGACACAATGCTGGAGGGAGTCCTGTAACGTATGGTGTGTCAGGGTCTGCAGGAGAATGCACCAACCAGGCTTCTATCCCCCATTGCTTGCCCCCTTTACCATAGGAACTTGATTCTGAACATTGCCCTGAAAACTCTCCATGTAACATGATGCCTTTACATACAAAGTTCTGCTGGCTGCACCATGTCAGACACAAGCCATTTGGAAGCCAATGTAAGATCCACATGACCCCACCACAGATGTATTGTCACACACCTGCACACAACTGCTCTAGGCCTGCCATAAATACTGCTCTGCTTCTCCAATTTGAGGCCTACTTACTGTCAGGTATAGATTCTTTATGTGATTTTTCATCATGAGACAACCCAAGCAGTTCTGCAGGACTTTGAAGAACTCATTTGATCCAAAGGATCCCTATTCTCACTTGATGGAGGTCAGGAACCAAACAGAAGAAGGCAAGAGACTTCATCCACAATGAGAGATTTTTTGCCATTTTGGTTTTGGATGCACACATGGGATCTTCTTTAGATCTAACAGGAGCTGAGAATCTTAGCCACAGCCTCAAACAGGGCCTAGTGTCTGACTAAGACACATCCCTTTCCAGAGCAATTAAGCAAAGAGCCACAAGTGATGCCCATTCATTTCCATTTGAAAACTGTTTCTTCACGCTTCACAAAGGGGTGGCCTGAGGCAAAGACCTTCCTGACATTCAAGGCAAAAGAAACATAGATAAGCAAATGGAGCCAAGCAGGGTTTCTCCACTGAGACTTTACTGGTCACACTGATATCTGAGTTTTCTGAGATGTTCCCATTCCCTTCAGCTATCAAGGACATGGCCATGTCACAGAGTTTGGAGGTGGTACATATCTTGGACAATAAACCATGATAGTATTCTGGAGAGTGGCCAGAATTCAGGAAGAAAACAGCAACTTAGGAAGTTAGTAGGTGTTTCCCATCCATAAGGCAAGCAACAGTCCACTAATCAATTGTGCAGGATGAATGCTGTGAATCTTTCTACTAGACAGGACACCTCCATTGATGCATTCTCGTTTCTAATGTCTAAAACCACGGACACAGTGGCTACACAGACATAGAAACACTCGCCTTGTCTATAGACTTACTAGAAACAGTCGACTCCAAACCAAACCAACCACCTTTCCTACCTATTCTCAGAACATGAAACAAAACCGCAAACTCACACCCACAACCAAAAAGGCACCTCCTTCCCAAAAATAGGTCTTTAACTATCTGGAGTGTCCTCTGACTGGTGGGCCATACTATGTTCCACTCGAAATGGCCTGTCTGGTCTCACATCTTGTCTCCTTGGCCAACTCTGTTATTCTGCGAGGAGCCTGCTGTTAGCCACAACCTGCTGTCTCAAGAAAGGCCCCTCTTCAGTGCTCTACTGGCATTTGGCCATCCTCACATCAGTAGGTACCAAGAAGGTCTGACTCTGTACTTGGTAAATCCAAACAAGTGAGCCCACTGGGACTGGGACTGGGACTGGCTCTTGGTGCCTGGCTTCTTGCATCCCAATTTCAGAGAGTTCCATCACCAAGGAAATGAGGTATGTCACTTTCTTTGCAACTGAATGAGGTCACTGCCTTGGCAACAACTTTGTCCTAACACTTGCTTCCAATGGTTCCATGAGTTGGAGGGTGCCCCTACTTCCTGTGACAATTTGACTAGTTAGAATGGTATATCAAAATAGACACCATGGAACAGCTCTACACGCAGGCCTGGTTAGGTTCATCTTCTCTACATTAAGAAGAGAGAGTCTGATGCATACACATCCCTTCATCCTGTCCAGGTTGTTTGCCATGGAAGATGGCTTTTGCTCATGCAGGTCCTTCATAGCTGCCTACATCTTCTCTAGGGATCATTTCTGCATCGAACTTTGAGGTTCTCAGCAGTTGGAAGATTACCTACATCCCTAATTGAAAGAATAGCCCTGTCCCTGCTCTTTTGTAATGTTAGATTGAGGCAACAGTGTATGGTTAGGGTTAATAACACGTTCGATTTGGGTTAGGAATCATTCTGCGGGATGAATAAGGTTATTGGGAACCTGCAATATATAGAAATATAGTGGTTAAATATAAGTATGAAAACAGAAATCTAGGTAAGATTTGAAGCTCAGAAGTCCTTTTGGCAATAGATTGGGACACGTAGCTTTGAATTATGTTCTGCATACATGTTTCAGAAAAATCGATATACAATGGCATAGGACCTTGTACCTCAGATGATTGAATGTAGTAGAGAACATCCACTCAAAAAGGGATAGTCGATAGGATCAGGAAGATAGTCAGTATGTTTCGGAAGAAGATAGAGTATAGGATTTGGACCAAAGTTCATTAGCAATAGGGTTTCGGTTAGAGAGTGAATGTCAATGTCAGCACATGTGAAGGGTCAGTCACAATGTTGAACTGGAAAAAATATGTAGGAAAGTAGATATCAATAGAGACATTAGGAAATCAGGCAAAGTATAAAGTGAGTGAAAAAACTAGACATTTCCAACAGTTTTGAGGTTGAATATATAATCTTAGGAAGAAACAAAAATGTGGTCACCAATAGGATTGACATTTGAGAGCATTAGGCAACCTGGATATGGATGTTTTTAGTAATCCATGTTCAGTTTCCATTTAGGCTTTGGTACAATCATACGTGTGACTTTTGCATTTTGTGTCCAGAATATTACTATGATTACATGCATATGTAGATCAGGTGACATGAGTATTTCTTCCACCATTTCTGGGAGCAATATTTAGAAGACTAATAAATTAGTATTGGGGGTACTAAGAGGTGTACCCTGTGTCTATGAATATAGAGATAATGCATGAATAGACAATATAGTGAATAAATAATATAACTGGTTCCACTTTAAATAATGGAATAAACTGATATAAGAGAATATATAAAAAATACTATATTGTTATAAAATCATTCATTCCAACCAGTTAGGCATCTAATGGTGATATTATAGTTATGGTTTATCATGAAGTGAGTGTCAGTTTTGCTTCAAAAGTGATAAAAGAAATCAAAAATAATATATTTCGAAAGAAGTCTCATTATAAGACCAGTCAAGAAACCTGGAAGAATCCATGTGTTCTGAAGCAGGAAGTGATTGAAAGTGAAACAAATGCCTATAAGTTTGCTAACTTGTGGATGAAATATATATCCTATGATGTGCATAAATTGAAGAAATAGTAATGTACCAGTGTTGAATTAAAATGAATTTCAAAATACACATCATGTCACATAGGAATGTACTTGCATTGATGTTAAACTGGGTCAGTTACTGTAGAAGTATTAGTATTTGTATGCAACATTAACTGAAGTTAGCTTTCAGTACTGGAAACAATATGTATTTCAGGTGGATGAATATTTCTGAGAATGATATTGTGAAAAGTTGATTATAAATCCATATACATGAACATGAATGAATTTAGGGAGTGTATATAAGACACATATATTTCATATTTTGAAAAATCTGGAGAGTGTATATATATATATATATATATATATATATATATATATATACAAAAAAACACACACAGACAATAAATTAGCAATCAAATTTATCATGAAATGTATATCCTCCACAGATGCAAAATTATTTCTTTTAGAACATGTATTTATGTATAATGTTGTTCTTCTAGGAAACACACCCCTAGGTTAAATTTTCAGTTCCAACAGAGTTTAACAGGAGTGATCACTTCTCACAAATTGTATTTGCCAAATTAGCCACCTCACAAAATGTAGGTGTGATACCAGGTAGTGTTCTATATGTGCATTTAAAAATACATGTGCTGAATAGGCTACAGAGAAAGGGAGATAGGTATTCACATATTTGTTAACATTAAAAACACATGGAGAACTATTTCAATTAAAAATTGACTAGATTTATAACACCTACAGTTAATCATGCAAAAAACAAGTCCAACTATACACTATGATTCCTCTGAACTGCTTGTATTCCTATTCTGTTTGTGTTATTTTTCTCCATCATATTAGGAGTAGTAGTCAGAGTCTATTAGGGTATGCGTTAGTGTCAAGGATTCAGTATTTCGAATGGAAATATGGAAAATGACTCTAATTGGTATGCAAATATGTGCTACACAAAAATGTTCACACTCTCATCCAGAAGATTGCCTTGACATTACCTTAGTTCCAAGTAAGATACAATTAGAGGAGAAAAGTTAGAAAATCTGTAAATACATATCAGGAATAAAAAATGCTCAGGAGTTCACAAACTTGTAGGTGGTAGAGGAGTTTCCAAAAGTAAGGGACAGGGTAAACACTCCACAAACATTGAGCTCTGCTTGTGTAAAGACTTCTTGAGAAACTCTCTGAGGTTGGGCTCTTAAAATACATGTTGTTGTCACGAGCTTTAGCTTCCTTTGTTGTTTGACCATCAAATCTGGGTGTGCAAATATGTGCCCTGAAGGACATTGTTTCTAATTTTCCAATGAAAATGAGGCAGCAGTGCTGAATACTCTTTTTGTAGTTAAACTATGGCCACTGGGGTGTAAGTGTCTCCCTGGGTTGACTGTGAAGCCATTTGGTCATGCTCCAATTTTCGTGGTGTTACTCCTTGGTGCACTGGGAGTTTGGTATTTGCTTCATAAAATACAAGGAGTTCAACTGGGACACAGTGCTGGAGGGAGTTCTGTCACGTGTGGAGGGACACAGTCTGCATGAGAATGCACCAACCAGGATTCTGTCCCACATAGGTTGCCCCTTTGTCCATAGCAACCTGATTCTGAACATTGCCCAGAAACCTATCCATATAACAAGATGCCTTTACATATAAGGGTCTGCTGGCTGTACCCTGTCAGTCACAAGGCAATTGGAAGCCAATGGCAGATCCACATGCCCCAACACACATGTTTTATCACACACCTTCACACCACTGCTCTAGGCCCACTAATGAACAGGCTCCAACATACTGTCATCACTGTTCTACACAATTTTCATGAAACCCAGTCAGTCAAGGCACTGTGAGATACACTCATGATCAGCAACAGGACATCCAAAAGTTTTCCAGTGCCACCTGGTCATGGGAATTTCAAAAGTTTCATGGTATTTATCAAGCCATTTTTTGAGGATAAAGTTAGAGGCTCTGTGGGTTTCAATTCATTCAGGAACCATTAAATGTTGAAGAAGCTCATTTCAATGAAAGATCTTGAGAACACTCACAGGCAAGTCTTCCCAAAGAGTGGCCAAAAGGTCACATGAAGTCAGGCCCATTGAGGTCTACAATGTGAGGTCAATGTGTGTTTTGACTCTCAACTGTGGCTTTAAAGAATTTCAGAATAAAATCATGTGATATCCAGGCTGAGATTCCCAGTGCTCTGGGCAAAGCCACCCTGCACCTAGATCTCCCTGCACCACAATTAATACCTGAGATCTAGGTTGCATGGCCTAGTAAAATCCAAACACAATTCATGACAATACTTCTCTGATGTCACTTCCAGAATTCCGTCTCTAAGGAGAATCATACCAGAGTTCAAGCCCAGGTGGACCCAGTCATCTGTTCCAAGCGCCAAACAAATTACCACAATTCAAAACAAAATGCTCCCACATGCCCCTTATCTTCTTCAATTTGAGGCCAAATGACTGTGGGGTTTAGATTCTTTATGTAAATTGGATTCATGTGAAAACCCAAGCACCTATGGGCTAAACTCTGCAGGGCTTTAAAGAACTCATTTGACCCAAAGGATCCCTATTTTCACTTGATGGATGTCAGGGCCATTAGAGAGGAAGGTGAGAGTCTTCATCCACAATAACTGCTCTTTTGGCCATTTTGGTTTTGGATGCACCCATGGGATCTTTCTTTAGATCCATCAGGTGCTGAGAATCTAAGCCACAGCCTCACACAGGGCCAAGAGGCTGATTCAGACACATCTCTTTCCAAAGCAATTAAGCAAAGAGCAAAACATACACAGACATTATAAAGTGGCAATATATATGCCAATTGAAATTCATGATGAAATATATATCGTCCACAGATCCAAAAATATTAATTTTGCTGAACATGGATTTATGAATAATGTTGCTCAACTAGAAAGGTTACCCTTAGGCTGAATTTTATGATCCAATAGCGTTTATGAGGAGTGATCTCTTGTCATAATTTGTATCTGCCATGTCAGCCACCTCACAAGAATGTATGTGATACCTTGTAGGATTCAATATGTATATATAAAAATACATGTGATGAATAGGCTACAGAGAAAAGGATACAGGAATTCACATATTTATTAACTTTAAAAACACAAGGAGAACTATTTCAATTAAAAATTAACTAGATTTATAACACCTACCCTACATAATGCAAAAGGCAAGTCCAACTATACACCATGCCTCTTCTGAACTGCTTGTATTTCTATTGTGTTTGTATGCACTGTGGGTTTCAAGAACCATTAAATGTTGAGGAAGCTCATTTCAATGAAACTCTGGAGAACTCTCATAGGCAAGGCTTCCCAAAGAGTGGCCAAAAGGTTAGATATAGCCAGGCCCATTGAGGTCTACAATGTGAGGTCCATGTGTGTTTTGACTCTCAACTATGGCTACCAAGTCTTTAAGAATAAAATCATGGGATATCTTTGCTGAAATTCCCAGTGCTCTGTGGAAAGCCACCCTCGGCCTTGATCTTAGTTTCCAAAGGCGACTCTCATGCTTGACCTCTTAAAATATCACCACAATTCATGGCAATACTTCTTTGAGTTCAGTTCCAGAAGTCAGTCTCTAAGGGGAATCACACAAGAATTCAAGCCCAGGTGGACCCAGTCATCTCTTCCAACCGTCACAAAAATGACCACAATTAATACCAAAACACTCTCACATGGCCCTCCTCTTCTTCTATAAAGGCACTCATCATAACATCTGGCTGGAGGTTTCCATGAGGGGCACAGCCCAAGACAGTGTCCCCAATAAGCTCCCTTTCCACTCATTTGCCTAAATTCAGGGTGGCTTGGACACCCTTCTTGTGCACCAGGAGTGATCTGAAAGGGTAAAATAAATTGAAATTAAAGTGTAAAAGTTGAAGTGTAAAAGACCGGGTTTTGTAAAGTTTCTAAGCTGCAAGACCTGAGTTAAAATGTAAAGGACCAGGTATTGTTAAGTTCCTATGCTACATGCAAAACCTGAAATTCCTGTAGCTTGTAGTACGATTCCGGACTGCCCAGTAAATATTCCCCCTGACCGCCTGGTTGTTTAATAACCTAGGACCCTGTGTGGCCTGGCACATAGGCATCGCAAGGCCTAAACCAATCTGTTTGAATGTGTACCTCGCTTTAGAACTCACCTATCACTCCCGCCTGACCTGTTCCTGCCAATGAATGAACTAATCATGTTTAGGAATTGTTGTTTGATTTTTCTGCGGTGTATGTTGATTTCTTAAAGGAGACTGTGATATATGTAAAGTCCCGCCCTCCCCAAAAAGTGTACTTAAGCACTGCTCAACCCCTGCTTGGGGCTCTGGGCTGCTCTCCCTTCTTGAGTGAGCACGTAGCCCCAGCATGCTGGATTGGATCCTCAATGAACGCCTTTTTCTGTTGCATGAGCCGCGTTCTCTTGGTGGTCTCTTCCTCCGACGTTCACCGGACCCTTACATTTGGTGCGTTGGCCGGGAATCACGCAGCATAGGGCAACGACACGCCAACAGACCCCTCTGGAGGTAAGTAAGGTGCTTCTTTTCATTTTTCCTTGTGATCACTCAGAGCTTTTTGTTCAGGTTCCATTTTTCCGTTTTTGCTTTGGGTTGGCAGAGTGGCTTCCAGTGGAGAACGTAAGTTCCCCCTGTCAGTGGTGGACAAACGTGTCCTAAAGCCACAGGCCATGTCCTTGCAAGGGATGCCTTGGAGGACTCAGGGAGTGACGGATGTGCTCTCATTAGGTGAGGAGGGACGAATGAGCCCACATTAGGTGACTCTGCTGGCAACCCATCATATCTTGCTGACTACTTTTTTCTCTCAGGTTGAATTCACTGTCTGTCTTTGTGGTCTAACCCATCAGGTTTTGCCAGTTACTAGGTTCTAATCTTTACTTCTGAACTCGTGTTAAATGTTAACTGTGTGTACATGTTTGTGTCACGTTTGTATTGTCCTTGTCTCTGTTTGAGAAACTCTCATTATGGGACAAAGCCATTCCATGCCTCTGTCCTTGAAGCCATTCCTGGTCCCTGCCTCCAATCCGACCCCTTCACCCAGGATCCTATCACTCAAACCTTCTACTCCTCCCCCTCTTCCCTCCATTCTCTCTGAGTCACAAGATTGTAGATCTTGGGGTTGTGAACAAACGGGAGCTGCATGATGGTCTTTGTGTGTCATTTTATCTGTGCTTCTGTTAAATGTGATGGCATTGTTTGGTCCGATGCAGAGTCCCGAGTTCCAACCTGCATTACATATGTGGAAGTTACTTTAGCTAAATTTTAAAATAATGCTTCTCCTGTAAGGGACCAAAAGTCAATAGAACCGCCAGTTTTTCTGTTCTCACCTTTTCACCTCTCTTAGCTGTGCTTCAAAGAACTTTGATAAACTTTACTCCCCTTTGTTAAGCAAGATTACGGAAGCAGTGATTTCTTTTCTTCCCGTAGTTGGATTGAGCATGCCCACTGCAGAGGGAAATGTCTGGGGTCTAAGAACTTTGATATCTCACTTAAACTTTTCTCAAAACCCTGTCCTCATTATTAAATTGGCATTAATTGGCTTTGGGATGGGAACCAAGCCTTCAGTCATAAATTTTGACACCCCAGAGGGGACTTTAAATAAACCCCACTCTGCCCTCTTGGGGAAGCCTAGCACTCAAAACAACTGAAGCAGAGAATGAAATTTTTGGGAGCTGACTACTGCAAAGTTGGGAGACATAGAATATGCCTGGTGCCTGGGGTCAAAGCAAACCAGAGGAACTAATCCTGTAAGTAAATGGTGAGGCTAAGGGACTCCCAGCAGCTGCCAGATCCATTTTGCTGTGGGGAACTCCCTTATTCCTTACGTGCACTTTAAGGATTTCTCCACCTCTGTTTACTTAACAAAAGGGACAATGAATGCATTAATATGTTGATATTATAGATTGTTTCTTGGGGATGATCTAGGGTGAATGTGTATCTAGAAATGATTTTTTTATTTTAACCATCTGGTATCTAAATGGGTTTCTAAAGCATTGCACAATCTTACAGTTAAAAGTTGAGTTTAAACAATTGTTTAGTTTGATTTCAGGTAGTTCATGCTAGGAAACTTAAATACTTAGGGTAAAAAAAAAAATAAAGAGTTTTAATTTTGAACTAGACAGCCTGAAAAAATTTCACTAGATATACCAGTGCATTAACTTGGGAAGAGATAATAAATTATGATATGGTATCTATTCCCATCAGTGTGTAAGATTTTAAAAAATGGTACTAAATTAAAACGTTGGTCTGGCTTATTAAAATGACATTAATTAGCAACAGTCTTGGAAATTTTTAAAGCTTAATTTCGGATATACATGGTAGCATGTGGTTCTTTTTAAAAATTTTTCAGCCAATTTAATTTAACTTAATACTATTAGAAACTTCATAACAAAGAAAGGGGCTTAATGATCCTATAGAAACTTCTTCTGATGGTGGCATTAATATTATCCAAAAATGATCCTATTTTCAGTTTTGTGTGAGCAAGGTTTTCTAGTGTAGAAAAATCTAAAGAAATAAAATTTTGAGAATTACATCTTAAACTTGCATCAAAATTTTCAACATCCAAACCTGGAAATTATGACTTATAGATAAATGCCTTAGGCATGAGGTTTCTTCTCAGAATTCCAGTCTTTCCAGTTTTCCAGACCTCAGCCAGGACTTACTTTGATATGCAAATAAAAGAAGCCTGCAGCACTCAGCAGGAGACAGATAAAAAGAGTAAATGTGTCTTTTTACCTGAACTCAAACTAGACCTAACCAAAAAAGTATATAATATGGTATTTACTAATTACTGGCCAGTCATCATTTTTAGGACTCTTGCTTTTCTTAGATTCTGTAATTTTTTTTTTTGAGCTCATGATCTTGATTCTGCTGATGGGTTAATGTTTTCTGATCAGTTCTATTTTTGATCGACTCTGGAGTTTTCAGCATTGCAATGGAGATTTCACCTGAAAAAAGCTACAAGGCCTTTACTATTGTGTTATGTGTTACATTTGTGTTACGTGTTGTATGTTGGTATGTCTGTATGTGTGTATGTCCATATATCATGCAGGAATATGACAATTGACAGATGAGGAGCGCTCATGAAAAATTTAAAAATGTTTCCAAATGTCTTTGATTCACGTGATTCATATGTTTTAATTCAAATTGGGTAAACAGATAAAAATAAAGATGTCTTTAAAATTAGGCCAATAAGTTTTCTAGGTTTTCAAAAAGGCCCTAATAAAATGTAGATGTCTATAAAATAATCTGCTTAAATTCAGAAATTGAAAAGCATTGTATTGAAATGTGAACAGAAAGAGGTTAGTAGATGGAAAAGAGAAACTAAAAGGTTCTAGATATAGATATAATAGAGGAAAAACGTGTTTCTGGATAAGAGAGTCTATATGATTAAGTAATTAAAAGGGTTTAAGTAAATAATAAAAAAAGGTGTGTGTAACTTGGTTATATGTGTAAGTTTTGAGCAAGTAATCTTAAAAAATTAAACAGCTGGTAAAACAAGTACTGTTTTTATAAAATTGTGCCATGTTATTTCTTTAAAATCTAAACTTGTTTAATACAAAAACATCAATGTAATTGTGGTGTTAATGTGTTCATATCTTCCAGGTATACAAGTCTGTAAGGTAGAAGCTTGCAAAGACCATTGTATCAAGCTGGTGTTCTAAGGTTGTATGGTAATTCTAGGCTTAAAAGAAAAACATGTTGGAGTGTTGGAGATTTATGTATATCATTTGTGTTCTATAATTGGACTTGTTATCAATAAGATATGTACAGTTCCATGTTACTTTTTACACTGAGATACAATCTAAAAGTATTTATAACTTAATGAGAGCCAAATCTGTGAAGGTTTTATTGTAAACTCAAAGGTAATGCCCATTCATTTCCATGTGAAAACTGTTTTCTTCAGGCTTCACAAAGGGGTGGCCTGAGACAAAGACTTTCCTGATATTCAGGGCAACATAACAATACGTAATCAAAAGGCCCAAAGCAGGGTTTCTCCACTGAGACTTTACTGGCTACACTGATATCTGAGTTTTCTGAGATGCTTGCCATTCCCTTCAGCTACCAGTACATGGCCATGTCACAGAGCTTGGAAGTGGTACATATATTTGACAGAAAATCATGAGCCTATTCTGGAGAGTGGCCAGAATTCAGGAAGAAAACAGGAACGAAGGAAGATAGTTGGTGTTGCCCATTGATAAGGCAAGCCACACTCGATTCATAAATTGTGCCGGATGAATGCTGGGAAGTTTTCTCCTTGAGAGGATACACCCATTGAGGCATTATCTTTTCTAATGTCTACAACCAAGAAAACAGTGGGATACACAGACCTAAAAACACTCGCCTTGTCAAAGGACTAACTAGAAACAGTCCACTCCAAACCAAACACACCCCCTTTCCTAACTATTCTCAGAACAAAAGAAAAAACCACAAACCCACACCCACAACCACAAAGGCACCTCCTTCCCCCAAGTGGGTCTGGAACTATCCAGAGTGTCCTCTGACTGGAGGGCCATACTATGTTTCCCAGAAATGGTCTGTCCTGTCTCAGATCTGGACTCGTTGGTCAACTCTGTGAAGTTGTCAGGAGCCAGCAGTGAGCCTCTACCTGTTTTCTCCGGAAGGGCCCCTCTTCAGAATTTTTCTGGAATTTGGCCATTCTCACATAAGTAGGTACCACAAAAGACTGACTCTGTCCTTGGAAAATCCAAACAAGTGAGAACACTGGAACTGGTGCTGGGACTGGGCCTGGGTGCCTAGATTCCTGGAACCCAAATTTGGAGAGTTCCATCAACAAGGATGTGAGGTGAGGTCACTTCCTTTAGTAACTGAATGAGGTCACTGCCTTGGCAACCAATTTGTCCTAACATTTGCTTCCTAAGGTCTCATAACATGGAGGATGTCCCTACTTCCTGTGACACTTTCACAAGTTAGAATGGTAAAGAAACAATAGTCACCTGGGAATAGCTCTCCACACAGGCCTCTCCTCTACATTAAGAAGAGAGAATCTGATTCAGACACAACCCTTCATCCTGACCAGGCTGTTTGCCATGGAAGATGCCTTTTGCTCTCTCAGATCCTTCATAGCTGCCTACATCTTCTCCAGGGTTCATTTCTGCATGGAACTTTGAAGTTTTCAGCAGGTGGAAGATCCCCTGCATTCCTGTATTGTAAGACCAAATCTGTCCCTGCTTTTCTGAATACTTAGATTGAGGGAACAGTGTATGGTTAGGGTTAACAATATGTTCAATTAAAACCAAAATACTCCCACATGGCCCTCATATTCTTCCATGTAGACATTCATCATAACCTCTGGCTGGAGGTTTCCATAAGGGGCGCAGCCCAAGACAGTGTCCAAAATAAGTTCCCTTGCCCCTCATTTTCCTAAAGTCAGGGTTTCCTGGACACCCTTCCTGTAAACCAGGATTGATCAAATAGGCCTGCCAGTAATACTGCTCTGTTTCTTCATTTTGAAGCCTACTGACTGTGAGGTATAGATTCTTTATGTGATTTGGAGTCATGTGAGAACCCAAGCACTGCTGCAGGGCTTTGAAGAACTCATTTGTCTCAAAGGATCCCTATACTTACTTGATGGAGGTCAGGAACCTAACAGAGGAAGCAAGAGACTTCATCCACAATGACTGATCTTTTTGCCATTTTGGTTTTGGATGCACACATGGGATCTTTCTTTAGATCCATCAGGTGCTGAAAATCAAAGCCACAGCCTCTCTCAGAGCCGAAAGGATGATTCAGACACATCCCTTTCCAAAGCAATTAAGCAAAGAGCCACAGGTGATGCTCATTCATTTCCAATTGAAAGCACTTTTCTTCAGGCTTCACAAACTGGTGGCCTGAGGAAAAGACCTTCCTGACATTCAGGTCAACAGAACAGTAGGTAAGCAAAAGGCACAAAGCAGGGTTTCTCTACTGAGACTTTACTGGTCACACTGATATCCGAGTTTTCAGAGATGCTCCCAATTCCCTTCATCTATCCAGTACATGGCCATGTCACAGAACTCGACGGAGGTCCATATCTTGGACAAAAAAAACATGAGCCTATTCTGGAGAGTGGCCAGAATTCAGGAAGAAAACAGGAACTAAGGAAAGAAGTAGGTGTTGTCCATATAAGGCAAGCCACAGTCCATTCATAAATTGGGAAGGATGTGTGCTGAGATGCTTTCTACTAGACAGGACACATCCATTGATGCATTCACTTTTCTAATATCTACAACCACGGAAAAAGTGGGATACACAAACATAGAAACACTCGCCAAGTCAAATGACTTACTAAAAACAGTCCACTCCAAACCAAACATACTGCCTTTCCTACCTATTCTCAGAACATGATAAAAAAACACAAATTCACACCCACACCCACAAAGGCACCTCCTTCCCCCAAGTAGGTCTGTGACTATCCAGAGTGTCCTCAGACTGATGGGCCTTACTCTGCTCCCTCGAAATGGACTGTCCTGTCTCAGATCAGGTCTCCTTTACCAACTCTGTAAAGTTTTCAGCATCAATCAGTGAGTCACTACCTGCTTTCTCAGGAAAGGCCCCTCTTCAGAGCTTTCCTGGCATTTAGCCATCCACACATCAGTATGTACCAAAAAGACTGACTCTGTCCTTGGTAAATCCAAACAAGTGAACCCACTGGGACTGGGACTGGGACTGGCTCTGAGTGCCTGGCTTCCTGGATCCCAAGTTCAGAGAGTTCCATCACCAAGGAAGTGAGGAAGGTCACTTCCTTCAGGAACTGAATGAGGTCACTACCTTGGTAACCACTTTATCCTAACATTTGCTTCCAAGGGTCCCACGAGAGAGAGGCTTCCCCTACTTCCTGTGTCACATTCACAAGATAGAATGGTATATCAACCATAGGCACATGTTAACAGCTCTCCACACAGACCTGGTTTGGTCCATCTTCTCTACTTTAAGAAAAGAGAGGCTTATTCAGACACATCGCTTCATCCTGTCCAGGTATTTTACAAAGGAAGATTACTGTTGCTCTCTCAGGTCCTTCATAGCTGCCTACATCTTCTTCAGGGTTTATTTCTGCATGGAACTTGAGGTTCTCAACAGGTGGAAGATCCCATACCTACCTGTATTATAACACCAACTCTGTCCCTGGTCTTTGTAAAGTTAAATTGAGGGAACAGTGCATGGTTAGGGTTAATAACATGTTCAATTTGGGTTAGGAATCATTCTGCGAGATGAATAATGGTATTGGGGACCTCCGATATTTACAAGCATATATAGGTGTAATATAAGTAGGAATACAGAAATCTAGGAAAGATTTGAAACCCAGATGAACACTGGGCCCTTGATTGGAATACTTAGCTTTGAATTATTTCCGCAAAGTTGTCTCAAATAAATCGTTATACAATGGCATAGGACCTTGTACCTTGGATGACTGAATGAGGAAGAGATCCTCCAGACAAAAAGGGATAGTTCCAAAAGTTATTTAGATATAGGGTTTTTGTTAGAGAGTGAATGCAAATGTCAGCATATGTGAAGAGTCAGTCACAGTGATGAACTGGGGAAAATGTGTAGGAAAGCAGATATCAATAGAGACATTAGGAAATCAGGGAAAGTACAAAGTGAGTAATAGGATAAGACGTTTTTAACAGGGTTGAGTTTGAATATATAATCTTAGGAAGAAACAGATATGTAGTCACCAATAGGAATGATATTTGAGATCATTAGTTAATCAGGACATGGATGTTGTTAGTAATACATGCTCACATTAAATTTAGGCTTTGGTACAATCATAAGGGTGTCCGTTGCATTTTTTGTCAGGAATATTACTGTGATGAAATGTAAATGTATATCAGGTGACTACAGTATTTCTTCAAACATTTCTGAAAGCAACATTTTAAGACTTATAAATTAGTATTGGGGACACAAGTACGTGTACCCTGTGCCTATGATTATAAAGATGATGCCTTAATAGACAATACTGTAAATAAATAATATAACTTGATCAAACTTTAAATAATGGATTGAATTGATATCTGAAAATATATAGGAAATCTTATATTGATATACATAAGTTCATTCTAACCAGTTATACATCTAATGGTAATTTTAGCATAATGGTTTATCATGAAGAGTGTGGGAGTTTTGCTTCAAAAATGATTATGGAAATCGAAAATAATGTGTTTGGAAATAATCTCATGAAAAGTACAGTCAAGAAACATGGAGGAATACATATATTCTGAAGCAGCAAGTAATTGCAAGTGAACCAAATGCGTACAGATTTGTTAACTTGTGGATGAAAAGCATTATCTTATAATGTCCATAAACTGAAGAAATAGTAATGTACCAGTGTTGAATAAAAATGAACTTCAAAATACACATCATGTCCCATAGGATTTTACTTGCATTGATGTTAAACTGGGTCAGTTACTGTACAAATATTAGGATTTGTAAGCACCTTTCACCGAAGTTAGTTTTCAGTACTGGGAAATAAATATGTATTTCATGTGGATGAATATTTCTGAGAATAATTTTGTGAAAATTTGATTATAAATCCACATATAGGAACATGAGTTAAATTAGTGAGTGTAAAATAAGACACATATATTTCATATTTTGAATAATCTGGAGAAAAAAAAATATATATATATATAAAGATACAAACACAGACATAAAAATGTAGTAATATGTATGCCAATCAAAATTCATCATGAAATATATATCATCCTCATATCCAAAAATATTCTTTTTACTGAGCATGGATTTATGTATAATGCTGTTCATCTAGGAAATTCACCCATATGTTGAATTTTCAGTTCCATCAGTATTTAGGGGGAGTGATCTCTTCTCACAATTTGTATCTTCCTAAAACAGCAAGCTCACAAGAATGTACGTGTGATACCAAGTAGGATACTAAATATGCATAATAAATTTCATGAGATGAATAGGGTACAGAGAAAGGGAGACAGAAATGTACATATGTGTTAACTTTAAAAACTCATGGAGAAGTATTACAATGAAAAGTTGACTAGATTTATAACACATTCACTTGATAAAGCAGAAGGCAAGTCCTAGTATACACCATGCCTCCTATGAACGGCCTGTATTTCTATTCTGTTAGGTTTCTTTTTCTACATCATATTAAGATTAGTAGTCAGAGTCTAGTAGGGTATGGGTTAGTGACAGGGATTCAGTATTTCTAATGGAAAATAGGAAAATGAATCTAATGTGTATGCAAATATTTGCTAGACAAAAATCTTCCCACTGTCCTCCAAAACAATGCCTTGATATTTCCTTCGCCACAAGTAATACACAATTAGTGGAGAAGAGTTTGAAAGTCTGTGAATATATATCTGGAAAAGAAAATGCTCAGGAGTTCACAACCTTGGAGGTGGTAGTGGAATTTCCAAAAGTAAGGTACAGGGTAAACACTCCACAAACATGGAACTCTGGTGGCCTAATGAGTTGTTGAGAAAATGCCTCTTTGTTTGGGCCCTTGAAAAATTTGTTGTTGTCAGGAGCTTTAGCTTCCTTTGTATTGAGACCATCAAACCTGGGTCGGCATCTATGTGATTTGGATGACATGGTTACTTATATGCTATTGAACATGAGGCAGAAGTTCTGAATTTTCCCTTTGTTAGTAAACTGAGGACACTGGGGTCTAAGTGTCTAACCATGTGATCTGTGAAGCCATTTGGTCATACTCCACTTTTCGTGGTGTTTCTTACTGCTGCACTGGGAGTTTGGTATTGGCTTCACGTAATACAAGGAGAAAAACTGGGACACAGTGCTAGAGGGAGTACTCTCACGTGTAGTGGATGAGGGTCTGCAGGAGAATGCACCAACCAGGCTTCTATCCCAAAAAGCTTGCACCCATGTCCATAGCAACCTGATTCTGAACATTGCCCTGAAACCTCTAAATATAACAAGGTCCCTTTACTTGTAAGGTTCTGCTGGCTGCACCATGTCATTCACAAGTCATTCGGAAACCAATGGCAGAACCACGTGTCCCCACGACAGATGTTTTATCATACACCTGCCCACCACTGCTCTGGGCCCACTAGTCAGCAGGCTCCAACTTTCTGGCATCTCTGTTCTCACCATTTTCATGAAACCCAGTCAATCAATGCAATGTCTGGTACACTCGTGATCAGCAACAGATATCCAAAGGTTCTCCAGTGCCACCTGTTCATGGGAATTTAAAAAATTCATGGTATTTATATAGCCAATTTTCAAGGATGAAGTTGGAGGCACTGTGGCTTTCAATTTATTCAGGAACCATGAAATGGTGAGGAAGATTATTTCAATTAAAGCTCAGGAGAACTCTCAGAGGCAAGGCTTCCCAAAGAGTGGCCAAAAGGTCACATTAAGCCAGGCCCATTGAGGTCTACAATTGAGGTCCATGTGTGTTTCGACTCTCAACAATGGCTGCCACGTCTTTCTGAATAAAGTCATGTGATATCCTGGCTGAGATTGCCAGTGCTCTTTGGAAAGCTATCCTGGGCCTAGATCTCAGTCTCCAAGGGCAACTCTCATGTGTGGCCTCCTAAAATCCCAACACAATTCATGTCAATACTTCTCTGAGTTCATTTCCAGAACTCAGTCTCTAAGGGGAATCACTCCAGAGTTCAAGCCCATGTGGACCCAGTCATCTCTTCCAACTACCACACAAATGACCACAATTAAACCAAAACACTCCCACATGGCCCTCATCTTCTTCAATATAAACTCTCATCATAACCTCTTGCTGGAGGTTTCCATGAGGGGCGCAGCCTAAGAGAGTGTCCAAAATAAGCTCATTTGCCCCTTATTTGCCTAAATTCCGGGTAGCCTGGAAACCCTTCCTGTGAATCAGGTGTGATCAAATAGGCCTGCCATTAATACTGCTCTACTTCTCCAATTTGAGGCCTACTCTCTGTGGGGCATAGATTCTTTATGTGAATTGGGGTCATGAGAAAACCCAAGCACCTATGGGCTACCCTCTGCAGGGCTTTGAAGAACCCATTTCAGTGAGTCTAGGAGTTGGACCAAAAGTTCTTTAGATATATTGGTTTTGTTAGAGAGTGAATGTAAATGTCAGCATATTTCAAGAGTCAGTCACAGTGATGAACTGGGGAAAATGTGTAGGAAATCAGATATCAATAGAGACATTAGGAAATCAGGCAAAGTACAAAGTGAGTGATAGGATGAGACATTTTTAACAGGGTTCAGTTTCAATATTTAATCTTAGGAAGAAACAAATATGTACTCACCAATAGAAATGATATTTGAGATCATTAGTTAATCAGGACATGGATGTTGTTAGTAATACATGCTCACTTTCAATATAGGCTTTGGTATAATCATAAGTGTGTCCGTTGAATTTTGTGTCAGGAATATTACTGTGATGAAATGTATATGTATATCAGGTGGCTAGAGTATTTCTTCCAATATTCTTAAAGCAATATTTTAAAGACTTATAAATTAGTATTTGGGATACAAATAGGTATACCATCGGTCTATGAATATAGAGATGATGCCTTAATAGACCATACTGTGAATAAATAATATAACTGGTTCAAACTTTAAATAATGGATTGAATTGATATCTGAAAATATATAGGAAATCTTATATTGATATACATAAATTCATTCTAACCAGTTATACATCTAATGGTAATATTAGCATTATGGTTTATCATGAAGAGTGTCTGAGTTTTGCTTCAAAAATGATTATGGAAATCAAAAATAATGTGTTTGGAAAGAATCTCATGAAAAGAACAGTCAAGAAACATGGAGGAATACATGTGTTCTGAAGTAGGAAGTGATTGAAAGTGAACTAAATGCCTATAAATTTGTGAAATTGTGGATGAAAGAATATATCCTATTATGTCCATAAACTGCAGAAATAGTAATGTATCAGTGTTGAATAAAAATGAACTTCAAAATACACATCATGGTCCCATAGGTGTCTACTTGCATTGAGGTGAAACTGGGTCAGTCACTGTGGAAATATTACGATTTGTATGCACCATTCACTGAATTTAGTTTTCAGTACTAGGAAATAAATATGTATTTAAGGTGGATGAATATTTCTAAGAATTATTTTGTGAAAATTTGATTATAAATCCACATACACACACATGAGTAAATTTAGAAAGTGTATAATAAGACACATATATTTCATATTTTGGAAAATCTAAAGAGTAGATATCTATATCTATATAGATAGATAGATAGATAGATAGATAGATAGATAGATAGATACTCACATACACAGACATTAAAATGTAGCAATATATATGCCATTCGAAAATCATAATAAAATAGATATCATCCACGTATCCAAAAATATTCATTTTACTGAACATTTATTTATGCATAATATTGTTCATCTAGGAAATTCACCCATAGGTTGAATTTCCAGTTCCATCAGTATTTAGAGGGAGTGATCTCTTCTCACAATTTGTATCTTCCAAAATAAGCAAGCTCACAAGAATGTACATGTGATACCAGGTAGAATTCTAAAGATGCATTAAAAAATACATGTGATGAATAGGCTACAGAGAAAGGGAGACAGAAATTTACATATGTGTCAATTTTAAAAACTCATGGAGAAGTATTACAATGAAAAGTTGACTATATTTATAACACATACCGTTGATAAAGCCGAAGGCAAGTCCAAGTATACACCATGCCTCCTATGAAAGGCCTGTATTTCTATTCTGTTAAGTTTCTTTTTCTCCATCATATTTGGATTAGTAGTCAGAGTCTAGTAGGGTATGGGTTAGTGTCAGGGATTCAGTATTTCAAATGGAAAATATGAAAATGAATCTAATGTGTATGCAAATATGTGCTACACAAAAATCTTCCCACTCTCATCCAGAACAATGCTTTGACATTACCTTCGCCCCAAATAAGACACAATTAGTGGAGAAAAGTTAGAAAATCTGTGAATACATATGTGGAAAGAAAAATGCTCAGGAGTTCACAAACTTGTAGGAGGTAGAACGGGTTACAAAAAGGGAGAGGGTAAACACTCCACAAACATGGAGCCCTGCTGGCCCAATGACTTTTTGAGAAACTGCCTCTGAGGTTGGGCAGTTAAAATATATATTGTTGTCAGGAGTTTTAGCTTCCTTTGTAGTGAGACCATCAATTCTGGGTCTCCATCTATGTGACCTGGATGACATGGTTTTTTGTTTTCTAGTGAACATGAGGCAGCAGTGCTGAATTCTCTCTTTGTAGGTAAACTTTGGCCACTGGGGTCTAAGTATCTAACTGTGTTGTCTGTAGAGCCATTTGGTCATTATCCACTTTCGTGGTGTTTTTTACTGCTGCACTGTGAGTTTGGTATTGGCTTCACGAAATACAAGGAGTTCTACTGGGACACAGTGCTGGAGGATGTACTCTCACGTGTAGTGGGTTAGTAAAATGCACCAGTGAGGCTTCAATCCCAAATAGCTTTTCAACTTGACAATAGCAACCTGATTCTGACCTTTGGCAGGAATCCTCTCCATATAACAAGATGCCCTTACATAGAAGGGTCTGCTGGCTGTACCATGTCAGTCACAAGTCTTTCTAAGCCAATGGCAGATCCACGTGGCCCCACCACAAATGTTTTTTTCACACACCTACACTCCTCTGCTCTAGGCCCACTAGTCTGCAGGCTCCAACTTTCTGGCATCTATGTTCTACACTTTTTTCATGAAACCCAGTCAATCAAGGCACTGTCTGGTACAATTATGATCAGGAACAGGACATTCAGAGGTTCTCCAGTGCAACCTGGTCATAGTAATTTCAAAAAATTCATGGTATTTATCTAGATATTTTTCAATAATGAAGTTGGAGGCACTGTGGGATTTAATTTATACAGGAACCATTAAAAGGTGAAGAATCTCATTTCAATGAAAGCTCTGGAGAACTTTCACAGGCAAGGCTTCCCAAAGAGTGGGCAAAAGGTCACATGAAGCCAGGCCCATTGAGGTCTACAATGTGAATTTCATGTGTGTTTTGACTCTCAACTATGGCTGACAATCTTTCAAAATAAAATCTTGTAATATCCTGGCTGAGATTCCCAGTGCTCTGTGGAAAGTCACCCTGGGCCTAGATCTCAGTTTCCAATGGCGAATCTCATGCGTGGCCTCCAAAAATCCCAACACAATTCATGGCAATACTTCTCTGAGTTCAGTTCCACAACTCAGTCTCTAAGGGGAATCACAACAGAGTTCAAGCCCAGGTGGACCCAGGCATCTCTTCCAATTTCCACACAAATGATGACAATTAAAACCAAAACACTCCCACAGGGCCCTCTTCTTCTTTTATATAGACACTAATCATAAACTCTAGCTGGAGGTTTCCATGAGGGGCACAGCCCAAGTCAGTGTCAAAAATAATCTCCCTTGCCCCTCATTTGCCTAAAGTCAGGGTGGCCTGGACAACATTCCTGTGAAACAGAAGTGATCATATAGGACTGCTGTTAATACTGCTCCACTTCTCAAATTTGAGGCCTACTGACTGTGGGGTATAGATTCTTTGTGTGAATTGGAGTCATGAGAAAACGCAAGCACCTATTGTCCAGCCTCTGCAGGGCTTTGAAGAACTCATTTGACACAAATGATCCCTATTCTCACTTGATGGAGGTCAGAAATATTACAGAGGAAGGTGAGAGGCTTCATCCAAAATGACTGATCTTTTTTCCATTTTGGTTTTGAATGCCCACATGGGATCTTTCTCTAGACCCATCAGGTGCTGAAAATCTAAACCACAGGCTCACACAGGGCCAAGAGGCTGATTCAGACAAATCTTTTTCCAAAGCAATAAAGTAAAAAGCCACAGGTGATTCCCATTCATTTCCATTTGAAAACTCTTTTCTTCAGGCTTCACTAAGGTTTGGCCTGAGGCAAAGACCTTTCTGACATTCAGAGCAACAGAACAAAAGGTAATCAAAAGCCCCCAAGCAGGGTTTCTCCTAGGAGACTTTCCTGGTTACTCTGATATGTGAGTTTTCTGAGATGCTCGCCATTCTCTTCAGCTATCCAGTACATGGCCATGTCACAGAGCTTGGAGGTGGTACGTATCTTGTACAAAAATACATGATACTAATCTTGAGAGTGGCCAGAATTTAGAAAAAAAATGAGAACTTAGGTAGATAGCAGGTGTTGCCCATGGATGAGGCAAGCCTCAGTCCATTCATTAATTGGGAAGGATGCATACTGGGAAGTTTTCTACTAGACAGGACACACCCAATGAGCTATTTTCTTTTCTAATATCTACAAAGAAAAACACAATGGGATACACAGACACAGAAACAGTCTCCTTGTCAAATGACTTACTAGAAACAGTCCACTCCAAACCAAACAAACCTCCTTTTTTACCTATTCTCAGATCATGTGAAAAAACCACAAACACAAACCAACACCCACTAATGCACCTCCTTCTTCCAAGTAGGTCTGTGACTATCTGGAATGTCCTCTGACTGGTAGGACATACAATATTCCCCAGAAATGGCCTTTCTGTCTCAGATCTGGTCTCCTTGGTCAAATCTGTGAAGTTGTAAGGACGCAGTGGTGAGCCAATTCCTATCCTCTCTGGAAAGACCCCTCTTCAGAGCTTTCTTGGTATTTGGCAACCCTTACATCAGTAGGTACCAAGAAAGACTGACTCTGTTCCTGGAAAATCCAAAGAAATGAGCCCACTGCGACTGGGACTGGGACTGGCTCAGGGTGCCTTGCTTCCTGGATCACAAAATTCAGAGAGCTCCATCACCAAGGAAGTGAGGTGAGGTCACTACCTTCAGAAAATGAATGAGGTCACTGTCTTGGCCACCACTTTGTCCTAACAGTTTCTTCCTATTGTCTCCTGACATGGAGGCTGCCCTACTTCCTGTGATACTTTCTCATGTTAGAATGGTATAGAAACCATAGTCACCTGGGAACAGCTCTCCACACAGGCATGGTTTGGTCCATCTTCCCTACATAAAGAATAGAGAGGCTGACTCAGACACATCTTTTCATCCTGACCATGTTTTTTGCCATGGAATATGACTTTTGTTCTCTCAGGTCCTTCATAGCTGCCTGCATCTTCTCCAGGGATCATTTCTGCATGGATTTTGAGGTACTCAGCAGTTGGAAGATCTCCTAACTTCCTGTATTGTAATACCAACTTTGTCCCTGCTCTTCTGTAAAGTGAGATTGAGAGAACATTGTATGGTTAGGATTAATAGCATGTTCGATTTGGGTTGGAAATCATTCTGCTGGATGAATAATGGTATTGGGAACCAGCGACATTTATAAGAATATAGAGGTAGAACATAAGTATGAAAACAGAAATCTAGGTAATATTTGAAGCCCAGAAGGATTTGGACCCTTGATTGGGATCCTTAGCTTGAGTTATGTTTTGCACCGAGGTCTCAGTTAAATTGATATACAATGGCATAAGACCCTGTACCTCAGATGATTAAATGTAGAAGAGATCATCCAGTCAAAAAGGGATTGTGTGTAGGATTAGGAAGATAGTCAGTAGGTTTAGAAGGAAGAGTGAGTCTAGGATTTGGACCAAATGTTCTTTAGCAATAGGGTTTTGGTTAGAGAGTGAATATAAATGACACCATATGTGAAGAGTCAGGCACAATGATGAACTGGGGAAAATATGTAGGAAAGCAGACATCAATAGAGACATTAGGAAATCAGGCAAAGTATAACGTGATAGGATTAGACATTTTCAACAGGGTTGAGGTTGAATACATAATCTTAAGAAGAAACCAATTTGTAGTCACCAATAAGATTGACATTTGAGAGCATTAGGCAACCTGGACATGGATATATTTAGTAATCCATGTTCACATTCCATTGAGGCTTTGGTACAATCATAAGGGTGACCTTCGCATTTTGTGTCCAGAATATTACTGTGATAATATGTATATGAAGATCAGGTGACATGAGTATTTCTTCCACCATTTCTGGGGGAAATATTTTGAAAAGATATAAATTAGTACTGGGGATACTAATCGGCTTACCCTGTGTTGATGAATATAGAGATGATGCATTAATAGACCATACTGTGAATATATTATATGACTGGTTCCAAATTTAAATAATGGATTGTATTGATATCTGAAAAAATAGAGGAAATCATTTATTGATATACATATATTCATTCCAACCACTTATATATCTAATGGTTATATTAGGGTTACCTTTTATCATAAATAGTGTGTGAGTTTTGCTTCAAAAATGATTATGGAATCGAAAATAATGTCTTTAGAAAGAAGTCTAGTGAAAAGACCAGTCAAGAAACATGGAGAAATATAAGTGTTCTGAAGGAGGAAGTGATTGAAAGTGAACCAAATGTTTATAAATTTGTGAACTTGTGAATGAAAGGATATAATTTATGATGTCTATAAACTGAAGAAATAATAACGTACCAGGTTTGATTAAAATGAACTTTAATAAACACATCATATCCAATAGGAATCTACTTGCATTGATGTTAAACTTAGTCAGTTACTGTAGAAATATTAGGATTTGTAAGCACCCTTCCCTGAAGTTAGTTTTCAGTACTAGGAAACAAATATTTATTTCAGTGGATGTATATTTCTGAGAATAAACTTTTTAAAAGTTGATTATAAATCCACATATATGAATATGAATGAATTCAGGCGGTGTATAAGAAGACACAAATATTTCATATTTTGGTAAATCTGGAGAATATATATATATATAATGTATATATAGACACACAAACACACACATTATAATGTAGCAATATATTTGCCAATTGAAATTCATCATGAAAAATAACTCATCCGCATATCCCAAAATATTCATTTTACTGAACATGAATATGTGTATAGTGTTGTTCATCTAGGAAGCTCACCCATGGGTTGAATTTTCAGTTAAAACAGCGTTTAGGAGGAGTGATCTCTTCTCACAATTTGTATCTGCCAAGTCAGCCACCTCACAAGAATGTATATGTGAAACCAGGTAGGATTCTATTTGTGCATATAAAAATACATTTGCTTAATAGGCTACAGAGAAAGGGAGACAGGAATTCACATTTTTCTTAACTTTAAAAACACATGGAAAGTTATTTCAACAAATAATTGACTAGATTTATAACTCCTACCTTATATCATGCAAAAGGTAATTCCAACTATACACCATGCTTCTTCTGAAATGCTTGTATTTCTATTCTGTTTGGGTTATTTTTCTTCATTATATTAGGATTAGTAGTCAGAGTTTAGTAGGGTATGGGTTAGTGTCAGGGATTCAGTATTTCAAACAGAAAATTGGAAAATGAATCCAATGTGTATGCAAATATGTGCTACAAAACAATCTTCCCTCTCTCATCCAGAACAATGACTTGACATTCCCTTTGCCCCAAGTAAGTCAGAATTAGAGGAGAAGAGTTAGAAAATCTGTGAATATATATTTAGAATGAAAAATGCTCAGGAGTTCACAACCTTGGAGTTGATAGAGCAGTTTCCAAAAGTAAGTGACATGGTAAACATTCCACAAACATGGAGATCTCCTGGCCTAAACACTTCTTGAGAAATTGCCTCTGAGCTTGGGCACTTGAAATATATGTTGTTTTCAGGAGCTTTAACTTCCGATGTAGTGAGACCATCAAAGCTAGGTCTGCATCTATGTGACCAGGAGGACATGGTTTCTTATTTTCCAATGAACATGAGGCAGCAGTGCTAAATTCTCTCTTTGTAGCTAAATTGTGGCCACGGGGGCTAAGTGTCACCCCATGTGGACTGTGAAGCCATTTGGTCATCCTCGACTTTTCATTGTGTTTCTTGCTGCTGCACTGGGAGTTTGGTATTTGCTTCACGAAATACAAGGAGTCCAAGTGGGACACAGTGCTGGAGGGAGTTCTGTCACGTGTGGTGGGTCAGTGTCTGCATGAGAATGCACCAACTAGGCTTCTATCCCACATAGCTTGCCCCTTGACCATAGCAACCTGATTCTAAACATTGCCGTGAAAAATCTCCATATAACAAGATGCCTTTATATAGAAGGGTCTGCTGGCTGCACCGTGTCTGTGTCAAGGCATTTGAAAGTCAATGGCAGATCCACAGGCCCCACCACAGATGTTTTATCACACACCTGCACACCACTGCTCTAGGCCCACTACATATCAGGCTCCAACTTACTGGCATCTCTGTTCTACACCATTTTCATGATACCTAGTCAATCAAGGCACTGTCTGGTATACTCATGATCAGCAACAGGACATCCAAAGGTTCTCCAGTGCCACCTGATCATGAGAATTTCTAAAAATTCATGGTATTTATCTAACTATTTTTCACAGATGAAGTTGTTGGTACTGTGGGTTTCAATTCATTCAGGATCCATTAAATGTTGAGGAAGCTCATTTTAATGAAGGATCTGGAGATCTCTCACAGGCAAGGCTTCCCAAAGAGTGGCCAAATTGTCACATGAAGCCAGGCCCTTTGAGGTCTCCAATGTGAGGTCCATGTGTGTTTTGACTCTCAACGATGGCTGCCAGGTCTTTCAGAATAAAACCTGTGATATCCTAGCTGAGATTCCCAGTGCTCTCTGGAAAGCCTCTCTGGGCCAAGATCTCAGTTTCCAAGGGCGACTCTCATGCGTGGCCTCCTGAAATCCCAACAACATTCATGGCAATACTTCTCTGAAGTCAGTTCCAAATCTCATTCTCTAAGGGGAATCACACCAGAGTTCAAGCCCAGGTGGACCCAGTCATCTCTTCCAACTACCACACAAATGACCACAATTAAAACCAAAACACTCCCACATGGCCCTCATCTTCTTCCATATAAACACACATCATAACCTCTGGATGGAGTTTTCCATGAGGGGCACATCCAAACCAGTGCCCAAAATAAGCTCCCTTGCCCCTCATTTGCCTAACATCAGGGTTGATTGGACACGCTTCCTGTGAACCAGCAGTGATCAAATAGGCCTGCCGTAAATGCTCCACTTCTCCACTTTGAGGCCTTCTTACTGTGGGGTTTAGATTCTTTTTTTTTCTAAAATTTTTGGAAATTTAATTGGAAAGTTAAAAAAAATTGTTTTGCAGAATATTAAATTTCTAATGGCAAAGCCTTCACCTTGTTTGTGAAGGAAACCTTGATGCCTTGCCAATCTGGTTATATGGAGACACTCAAAATTTTCTGTTACATACTACATGGATGAATGGCTAAAGCACATAGTTTTTTAAAACTGAAAGGCAGATACCAGCAAGTAAGATAACAAATAAAAGACAATTTTATTAAAAAATAAAGTTGTTATATGACTCAAATATTGGAAATTCATTTCTTTTTTTTTGGTTGTTCAAAACATTATAAAGCTCATGATATATCATCTTTCATACATTTGACTTAATTGGGTTATGAACTCCCATTTTTACCCCAAATACAAATCGCAGAATCACATCAGTTACACACTCACGTTTTTACATAATAGCATACTAGTTATTGTTGAATTCTGCTACCTTTCCTATCCCCTACTATTCCCCCTCCCCTCCCATCTTCCCTCTCTACCTCATCTGCTGTTGTTTAATTCTCTCCCTTGTTTTCCCCTCTTTAGCCTCACAACCTCTTATATGTAATTTTGTGTAACATTGAGTAGTCTCCTACCATTTCCATATAATTTTCCTTCTCTCTCCCTTTCTCTCCCCCCACTCATCTCTGTTTAGTTTTAATAATTTTCTCATGTTCTTCCTCCCTGTTCTGTTCTTATTTGCTCTCTCTATATAAAAGGAAACATTTGGCATTTGTTTTTTAAGGATTGGATAGCTTCGCTTAGCATAATCTATTCTAATGCCATTCATTTCCGTGCAAATTCTATGATTTTGTCATTTTCAGTGCTGTGTAATACTCCATTGTGTATAGATGCCACATTTTTATTATCCATTCGTCTATTGAAGGGCATCTAGTTTGGTTCCACAGTCTAGTTATTGTGAATTGTGCCGCTATGATCATCGATGTGGCAGTATCCTTATACTGCTCTCTATTAAGATCCTCAGGGAAGAGTCTGAGAAGGGCGATATCTCGGTCAAATGGTGGTTCCATTCCCAGCTTTCCCAGGAATCTCCATACTGCTTTCCATATTGGACTCTCCAATTTGCAGGCCCACAAGCAGTGTACAAGTGTACCCTTTACCCCACATCCTCACCAACACTTATTGTTGTTCGACTTCATAATGGCTGCCAATCTTACTGGAGTGAGATGGTATCTTAGGGTGGTTTTGATTGCATTTCTCTGACTGCTACAGATGGTGAGCATTTTTTCATGTACTTGTTGATTGATTGTATGTCCTCCTCTGTGAAGTGTCTGTTAAGATCCTTGGCCCATTGTTGATTGGGTTATTTGTTATCTCATTGTTTAATTGTTTTGAGTTCTTTGTATATTCTAGATATTAGGGCTCTATCTGAAGTGTAAGGGGTAAAAATTTATTACCAGGATGTAGGCTCTCTATTTAACTCTCTTATTGTTTCTCTTGCTGAGAAAAAACTTTTTTAGATTAAGTAAGTCCCATTTGTTTATTCTTTTTATGAACTCTTGGGCTATGGGTGTCCTATTAAGGAATTTGGAGCCCAACCCCACAGTATGTACATCGTAGCCAACTTTTTCTTCTATCAGACGCAGTGTCTCTGATTTTATATCTGGCTCCTTGATCCATTTTGAGTTAACTTTTATGCATTGTGAGAGAAAGGGATTCCGTTTCATTTTGTTGCATATGAATTTCCAATTATCCCTGCACCATTTGTTGAAGATGCTATCCTTCTTACATTGCATGCTTTTAGGCCCCTTTTCAAATATAAGAAAGTTGTAATTTTGTGGATATGTCTCTGTGTCCTCTATTCTGTACCATTGGTCCATTTGCCTGTTTTGATACGAGTACCACACTGTTTTTGTTACTATTGCTTTGTAGTACAGTTTGAACTCTGGATTCACACTTCCTGCTTAGAATTGCTTTCGCTATTCTGGGTCTTTTGTTGTTCCATATGAAATTCATGATTACTTTATCTATTTCTACAAGAAATGCCATTGGGTTTCTGATTGGCATTGCATTAAACCTGTAGAGAACTTTGGGTAATATCGCCATTTTGATGATGTTATTTCTGCCTATCCATGTACAGGGCATATTTTTCCATCCTCTAACATCTTCTTCTATCTCTCTCTTTAGGGTTCTGTAGTTTTCATTGTATAAATCTTTCACCTCTTTGGTTAGGTTGATTCCCAAGTTTTTTATTTTCTTTGAGTATACAGTAAATGGAGTGGTTTTCCTCATTTCCATTTCAGAAGTTTTGTTGCTGATATACAGGAATGCCTTTGATTTATGCGTGTTGATTTTATATCCTGCCAATTTGCTGAATTCATTTATTAACTCTAGCAGTTTCTTTGTAGACCCTTTTGGGTCTGTTAAATATATTATCATGTCATCCACAAATAGCGATAATTTAAGTTCTTCTTTTCCAATTTTTATGCCTTTAATTTCCTTTGTCTGTATCATTGCTCTGGATAGTATTTCAAGAACTAAATTAAATAGAAGTGGTGATAGAGGACATCCCTGTCTTGTTGCAAATTTTAGAGGGAATGCCATCAGTTTTTCTCCATTTAGGATGATGCTAGCCTGAGGTTTAGCATATATAGCTATTACCATGTTGAGGTAAGTTCCTGTTATTCCTAGTGTTTTATAGAGTTTTAAAGAAAAAGGGATGCTGTGCTTTGTAGAATGCTTTTTTTGCATCTATCGAGATGATCATATGGTTCTTCTCTTTAAGTCTACTGATGTGATGGATTACATTTATTGATTTCCGTATATTGAACCAGCCTTGCATCCCTGGGATGAATCCCTCTTGATCATGAAGCACAATTTTTTTATATGCTTTTGTTTTTTATTTGCCAGGATTTTATTGAGAATTTTTGCATCCAAGTTTATTAGAGATATTGGTCTGTAGTTTTCTTTCTTTGAAGTGTCTTTGTCTGGTTTTGGGATCAGGGTGATGTTGGCCTCATAGAATGAATTTGAAAGAACTCCTTCTTTTTCTATTTTTTGAAATAGCTTGAAAAGTATTGGTATTAATTCATCTTTGAACGTTTTGTAGAACTCTGCTGTATAACCATCTGGTCCAGGGCTTTTTTTGGTTGGTAGTCTTTTGAAGGTTTCTTCTATTTCTTCCTTTGTTATTGGTCTATTTAAATTGTGTGAGTCTTCCGGACTCAAACTTGGCAGATTATATGACATAAGAAATTTATCAATATCTTCATTATCTTCTGTTTTATTGGAATATGGGGTTTCAAAATACTTTCTAATTATCATCTGAATTTCTGTAGTGTCTGTTGTGATGTTGCCTTTTTTATCCCATATGTTAGTAATTTGAGTTCTCTCTCTACTTCTCTTCATTAGCATGGCTAAGGCCCTGTCGATTTAATTTATTTTCAAAGAACCAACTTTTATTTTTTCAATTTTTTTGTTTCAATTTTGTTGATTTCTCCTCTAATTTTAATTATTTCTTGTCTTCTACTACATTTGTTGTTTTGCTTTTTTTTTCTAGGTTTTTGAGATGTAGTGTGAGATCATTTATTTGTTGTTTTTTTCTTTTTTTGAGGAAAGAATTCCAAGAAATGAATTTCCCTCTTAAAACTGCTTTCATTGTTTTCCATAGAATCCGGTATGTTTTGTCTGTATTGTCATTTGTCTCTAAGAAATTTTTTATCTCCTCCTTTATGTCTTCTGTAACCCATTGATCATTCAGTAGCATATTGTTCATTTTCCATGTGATGTAGAATTTTTCCTTCCTTCTTCAATCATTAATTTCAAGTTTCATTCCATTATGATCAGATATGGTGCATAGTATTATCTCCATACTTTTATATTTACTAAGAGTTTCCATATGGCATAATATATGGTCTATATTTGAGTAGGACCAATGTGCTGCTGAGAAGAACATGTATCCACTTTATGATGTTTTATATATTCTATATATGTTGGTTAAGTCTAGGTTATTGATTGTGCTATTAAGTTCTATAGTTTCTTAATTCAGATTTTGTCTAGAGGATCTGTCCAATGGCGAGAGTTGTGTGCTGAAGTCACCCGTAATTATTGTGTTATAGCCTATATGACTCTTGAAGTTGAGGAGAGTTTGTTTTATGACTTTGCACCACCATTGTTTGATGCATACAAATTGATAATTGTTATGTCTTGTTGGTTAATGGTGCCTTTTAACAGTATATAGTGTCCTTCTTTATCACTTTTGATTAACTTAGGTTTTAAGTTGATTTTAATCTATATGAGTATGGCCACTCCTTCTTGCTTCCAAGGGCCAAAAATGGCTGCAAAGTCTTTCAGAATAAAATCATGTGATTTCCTGGCTGAGATTCCCATTGCTCTGTGGAAAGCCACCTTGGGCCTAGATCTCAGTTTCAAAGGGTGACATTCATGCGTGGCCTCCTAAAAACCAACACAATTCATTTCAATACTTCTATGAGGTACGTTCCAGAACTCAGGCTGTAAGGGAAATCACACCAGAGTTCAAGCCCAGGTGGACCAAGTCATCTCTTCCAACCCCCACACAAATGACCACAATTAGAACAAAAAAACTCCCACATGGCCCTCATCTTCGTCCATAAAGACCCTCATCAAAAGTTCTGGATGGAAGTTTTCATGAGGGTCGGAACCAAAGACAGTTTCCAGAATAAGCTCCCTTGCCTCTAATTTCCCTAAAGTCAGGGTGGCCTGGACACCCTTCCTGTGAACCAGGAGTGATCAAAAAGGCCTGCCATTAATTCCGCTCTGTTTCTGTAATTTGAGGCTTACTGAATGTCAGGTATAGATTTTTTATGTGATTTGGAGTCATGAGAAAACCCAAGCATATCTGCAGAGCATTGAAGAATTCATTTGACAAAGAGGATCCCTATTCTCACTTGAAGGGGGTCAGGAACCTAACAGACAAAGGCAAGAATCTTCATCCACAATGACTGCTCTTTTTGCCATTTTGGTTTTGAATGCACACATGGGATCTTTCTTTAGATCCATTAGGTGCTGAGAATCTAAGCCACAGCCTCACACAGGGCCAAGAGGCAGATTCAGACAAATCCCTTTCCAAAGCAATTAAGCAAAGAGCCACAGGTGATGTCCATTTATTTCCATTTGAAAATTTTTTCTTCAGGCTTCACAAAGGGGTGGCCTGAGGCAAAGACCTTCCTGACATTCAGGGCAACAGAACCCTTGATTGGTATACTTAGCTTGAATTATATTCTGCACCGAGGTCTCAGATAAATCGATATACAATGGCATAGGACCGTGTACCTCGGATGATTGAATGTAGAAGAGAACCTCCAGTCAAAAAGGGATAGTCTGTAGGATTAGGAAGATAGTCAGTAGGTTTAGGAAGAAGAGTGACTCTAGGAGTTGGACCAAAAGTTCTTTAGCAATAGGGTTTCAGTTAGAGAGTGAATGTAAATGTCAGCACATGTGAAGAGACAGTCACAATGATGAACTGGGAACAATATGTAGGAAAGCAGATATCAATAGAAAGATTAGGAAATCAGGCAAAGTATAAAGTGAGTGATAGGATTAGACATTTTCAACAGGCTTGAGGTTGAATATATAATCTTAGGAAGAAACAAATATGTAATAATCAATAGGATTGACATTTGAGAGCATTAGGCACCCTGGACATGGATGTTTTTAGTAATCCATGGTCACTTTCCATTTAGGCTTTGGTACAATCATATGTGTGACCTTTGCATTTTGTGTCCAGAATACTACCGTGATAAATAGTATATGTAGATAAGGTTACATGAGTATTTCTTCCACCATTATGGGAAGTAATATTCTGGAAACTTATAAATTAGTACTGGTGATACAAATAGGTGTACCTTGTGTTGATGATTATTGAGATGTTGCATGAATAGACCATATTGTGATAAAGTATATAACTAGTTCCAACTTTAAATAATGGATTGAGTTTGCATCTGAAAATATATTGGAAATCTTATATTGATATATATACAATCATTCCAACCAGTTATATATGTAATGGTAATATTAGGGTTACGGTTTATCGTGAAGGGTGAGTATTGCTTCAAAAATGATTATGGAATCAAAAATAATGTGTTTAGAAAGAAGTCTAGTGTAAAGACCAGTAAAGAAACATGGAGGAATACATGTGTTCTTAAGTAGTAAGTAAATGAATGTGAACCAAATGCCTATAATTTTGTGAAGTTGTGGATGAAAAAATATATCCTATGATGTCCATAAACAGATAAAATAGTAATATACCAGTGTTGAATAAAAATGAACTTCAAAATACACATATGTCCCATAGCAATCTACTTGCATTGATGTTAAACTGGGTCAGGTACTGTAGAAATATTAGGATTTGTATGCACCACCTACTGAACTTAGTTTTCAGTAGTAGGAAACAAATATGTATTACAGGAATATAAATATTGCTGAAAATAATCTTGCAAAGATTGGATTTTGAACCCACATACATGAATATAAATGAATTTAGGGAGTGTATAATAAGACACATATTTTTCATATTTTTTTAAAATCTGGAGGAAAAAAAAATATATATATATATATATATATATATATATATATATATATATATATATATATATTTTTTTTTTTTTTCCAGATTTAAAAAAAATACACAAACACACACACACACACACACACACACACACATGCACACACACACACACACACATTAATATTTAGCAATATATATGCCAATCGAAATTCATCATGAAATATAATTCATCCACATATCCAAAAATATTCATTTTACTGAACATGGATTTATGTATAGTGTTTTTCACTAGGAAGCTCACCCATAGGTTGAATTTTCAGTTCCATCATTATTTAGGGAGAGTCATCTGTTCTCACAATTTTATATTCCAAAGTCAGGGAGCTCAAAAGAATGTCCGTGTGATACCAGGTAGGATATTATATATATGCATAAAAAAATACATGTGCTGAATAGGATACAGAGAAAGGGAGACAGGAATTTATATATGTGATAATTTTAAAAAATCATGGAGAAATATTACAATGAAAAGTTGACTAGATTTAAAAAACATACTCTTGATAATGCAGAAGGCAAATAGAAGTATACACCATGCTTCCTATGAAAGGCCTGTATTTCTATTCGGTTAGGTTTCTTTCTCTCCATGATATTAGGATTAGTAGTCAGAGTCTAGTAGGGTATGGGTTAGTGTCAGCGATTCAGTATTTCAAATGGAAAAAAGGAAAATTAATCTAATGTGTATGCAAAAATGTGATACACATAAATCTTCCCTCTCTCATCCAGAACAATGCCTTGACATAACCATCGCTAAAAGTAAGACACAATTAGAGGAGAGGAGTTAGAAAATCTGTGAATTTATGTGGAATGGAAAATGCTCAGGAGTTCACAACACTGGAGGTGGTAGAACAGTTTCCAAAAGTAAGGGAGAGGGTGAACAATCCAGAAACATGGAGCTGTGCTGGCCTAAAGACTTCTTGAGAAACTTCCTCTGAGGTTGGGAACAAGAAATATATGTAATTGTCAGGAGATTTAGCTTCGTTTGTAGTGACACCATGAAATCTGGGTCTGCATCTATGTTACCTGGAGAACATGGTTTCTTATTTTCCAATGATCATGAGGCAGCGGTGCTGAATTCTCTCTTTGTAGGTAAACTGAGGCCACTGGGCTGAAGTGTCTCCCATGTGGACTGTGAAGCCATTTGGTGATCCTCCACTTTCCAGGGTGTTTCTTACTGCTGCACTGGGAGTTTGGTACTTGCTTCACGAAATACAAGGAGTTCAACTGGGATAAAAATGCTGGAGGAGTTCTGTCATGTGTGGTTGGTCAGGGTCGCGAAGAGAATGTACGAACCAGGCTTCTATCCTACATAGCTTTCCCCTTGACTATAGCATCCTGATTCTGAACATTGCCCTGAAACCTCTCCATATGACAAGATGCCTTTACATATAAAGGTCTGCTGCCTGCACCATGTCAGTCGCAAGTCTTTCAAAGCCAATGGAAGATCCAGGTGGTCCTACCAAAAATATTTATTTACACACCTACAGTCCACTTCTCTACGCCCACTTCTCAGCAGGCTCCAAATTACTGGCATCTCTGTTCTACACCATTTTCACGAAACCCAGTCAATCAAGGCACTCTTTGGTACACTCATGATCAGCAACAGGAAATCCAAAGTTTATCCAGTGCCACCTGGTCATGGGAATTTCAGAAATTTCATGGTATTAATCTAGTCATATTTCAAAAATGAAGTTAGAGGCACTGTGGGTTTCAATTAATTCAGGAACCATTAAATGGTGAGGAAGCTCATTTCAATGAAAGCTCTGGAGAACACTCACAGAAAAGCCTTCCAAAAGACTGGCAAAAAGGTCACATGAATCCAGACACATTGTGGTCTACAATGTGAGGTCCATATGTGTTTGGACTCTCAACTAGGGCTGCCAAGTCTTCAAGAAGTAAATCATGTGATATCCTGGCTCAGAATCCCCGAGCTCCGTGGAAAGCCATCCTGGGCCTAGATCTCAGTTTCCAAAGGCGATTCTCACGCGTGGCCTAGTAAAATCCCAAGAGAATTCACGGCAATACTTCTCTGAGGTCAGATCCAGAACTCATTCTTTAAGGGGAATCACACCAGAGTTCAAGCCCAGGTGATCCCAGTCATCTCTTCCAACTACCACACAAATTACCACAATTAAAACAAGAACACTCCCATATGGCCCTCATCTTCTTCCATATTGACACTCATCATAATTTGGCTGGATGTTTAAATGAGGGGCGCAGACCAAGACAGTGTCCAAAATAAGCTCCTTTGACCCTCATTTGCCTAAAGTCATGGTGGCCTGGACACCCATCCTGTGAACCAGGAGTGATCAAATAGGCCTGCCATTAATACCGCTCCAATTCTCCAATTTGAGGCCTACTGACTGTGGGGTTTAGATTCTTTATGTGAATTTTAGTCATGATAAAACCAAACACCTATGGGCTAGCCTCTGCAGGTTTTGAAGAACTCATTTGACCCAAAGGATCCCTATTTTCACTTGATGGAGTTCAGGAACCTTACAGAGGAAGTCAAGAGACTTCATCCCAATGACTGCTCTTTTGGCCATTTTTCATTTGGATGCAAACATGGGAACTTTCTTTAGATCCATCAGGTGCTGAGAATCTAAGTCACAGCCACACACAGGGCCAGGGGGCTGATTCAGACACATCCCTTTTCAAAGCACTTAAGAAAAGAGCCACAGGTATGCCCAATCATTTCCATTTGAAAACTGTTTTCTTCAGGCTTCAAAAAGGGGTGGCTAGAGGCAAAGACCTTCCTGACATTCAGGGCAACAGAACAATTGGTAAGCAAAAGGCCCAAAGCAGGGTTTCTCCACTGAGACTTTCCTGGTCACACTGATATCTGAGTTTTCTGAGATGCTCCCCATTCCCTACAGCTATCCAGTACATTGTTATGTCACAGAGCTTTGAGGTGGTAAAGATCTTGGACACAAAACCATAGGCCTATTTTTGAGATTGGCCGGAATTCAGGAAGAAAACAGGAACTTAGGAAGATAGCAGGTGTTGCACATCAATAAGGCAAGCTACAGTCCATTCATAAATGGGGCAATATGAATGCTGAGAAGCTTTCTACTAGACAAGACACATCCATTCATGAATTCTCTTTTCTAATGTCTACAACCACGGACACAGTGAGATACACAGACAGAGAAACACTCGCCATGTTAAACAACTTACTAGAAACAGTCCACTTCCAACGAAACAAACTGACTTTCCTACCTATTCTCAGAAAATGAGACAAAACCACAAAACCACAACCACACCCACAAAGGCACCTTCTTCCCCCAAGTAGGTCTTTGACTATCCGGAGTGTCCTCTGACTTGTAGGCCATAATATGTTCCCCCAAAATAGCCTGTCCTGTCTCAGATCTGGTCTCCTTGGCAAACTCTGTGAACTTCTCAGGAGCCAACGGTGAGCCACTAACTGCTTTCTCAAGAAAAGCAACGCTTCCGAGCTTTCCTGGCATTTGTTCTTCTCACGTCTGAAGGTACTAAGAAAGACTGACTGTCCTTGGTAAATTCAAATAAGTGAGACCACAGGGATGGGGACTGGGACTGGCTCTGTGTGCCTGGCTTCCTGGATCCAAAGTTCAGAAAGTTCCATCACCAAGGAAGTGAGGTGAGGTCATTTCCTTCCTGAACTGAATGAGGTCCCTGTCTTGGCAACCACTTTGTCTTAACTGTTGCTTCCAAGGGTCCCATGAGATTGAGGCTGCCCCTACTTCCTGTGACACTTTCACAAGTTAGAATGGTATATCAACCATAGGCACCCAGGAATAGATCTCCACACAGGCCTGTTTTGGTCCATGTTCTCTACATTAAGAAGAGAATCTGATTCAGACACAACCTTTTATCCTGACCGGGTTGTTTGCCATGGAAGATGACTTTTGCTCTCTCAGGTCCTTCATAGCTGCCTACATCTTCTTCACGGATCATTTCTGCATGGGCCTTTGAGGTTCTCAGCAGGTGGAAGTTTCCCTACATTTCTTTATTGTAAAATCAACTCTTTCCCTGCTCTTCTATAAAGTTAGATTGAGGGAACAGTGTATGATTATGGTTAAAAACATGTTTGATTTGGGTTAGAAATCATTGTGCTGGATGAATAATGTTATTGGGAACTTGCTATGTGTATAAGAATATATAGGTGTAATATATGTATGAAAAAAGAAATCTAAGTATGATTTGAAGGCCAGAAGGGCATTGGGCCCTTGATTGGGATACGCAGCATTGAATTACGTTCTGCAGAGATGTCTCAGATAAATCGATATACAATGGCATAGGTCCATGTACCTTGCATGAATTAATGTAGAAGGAACATCCAGTCAAAAAGGGATAGTCGGTAGTGAAAGGTTAATAAAATAGGTACTTGTAATTTCCTGTTTTTCTGTATGCTTAACAAAACACTGTTGAAATCTTGAGAAATGTTTGCTAATCTTGTTCTAGAATGTACTGTTCCCAACTGCCAAACTGCAGAATGTACTGCCTCACTCGGTGTCACGCGAACCGTCCACTCACCCTTACACATCAGTAAACTTCCCTCCCTTCCCTCTCCAAGAAATGTATGTAAGCTCTGCATAAGCTGTTCTCAGAGCTCTCTGATCTATTTAAGTTAGCTGTGAGTCCCAGCAAGCTGGACCCCAAAAAAACCCTTTGCTGTTGCATGAGACAGTCTCTTGGTAGTCTCTTCCTCCGACACTCGCCTGACCTTTACATATTGAGGTTCCACCGAGTTCTGGCAGTGGCGGATGAGAGACCCCCAAAGGGCTCCTCTCGGAGCAAGTAAGGCGCCTCTTTCTGGTTTCAGGTGTCATGTTAGGGCTTGGCAAAATTGCTGGCGATGAAGAGCCTGGGGTCTCTCCAACGGTGGCTGAGAGACGTGTCACAGAGACATAGGGCACCTCCATGGGGGACCCCGCAGAGGACTCGGAGAATCAAGGAACAATTGCTTCATCGACTCACTGATATTTTGTTTTAGATTAGGTATTGCCATCCTATCGGGTTTTGCCGGCTACGCATTCCTGGTCTCAGTGTTGGACGTCCATTGCCTGTCTTCATGGTCTTGTCTTATCTGTGTCATGTGACTTTGCTTTTACTGTTTGTGTACCTTTCATTATGGGACAGAGCACTTCAATGCCTCTGTCCCTGACCCTTGATCACTGAACCAAAGTCCGCTTAAGGGCTCAGTATCTTTCTTTTTTTAGTAAAACGCTAGACCTGGCAGACTCTCTGTGCCTCAGAATGGCCCATTTTGGAGTCGTATGGCCCCTAGAAATATCTTTCTACTTCCCACTAATTTAAAAAGTCAGAGATATTGTCTTTCAGCCAGGGCCACATAGCCATCCTGATCAACAGCCATATATCTTAACTTTGCCGACCTCTGCAAATCTCCTCCTCCATGGGTGAAGCCTTTCCTTGCCCATGCCTCTGCTCATACTCCTTCCCCCATGATCTCTCAAACCCTCACCTCTTCCACCTCCTCCACCCTCTGTTCTCCCTGAGTCACAAGATTTGACTCTACTGGACTCTTCTTCCCCTCCTTATCCACTGCCCTCGTCCCCTAACACACAACACACTCTAAGTGATTCCCCTGCTTCTGACTAAGCCTCTCTACCATTGGAGGAAGCTAAGCCTGTAATAGGATCTGATAATGGACCGATGTTCATGGCCCAGGTAAGTCAGGGGTTAGCCAGGAACCTGGGGATTAATTGGAAGTTATATTGTGCTTATAGACCCCAGAGTTCAGGACAAGTAGAAAGAATGAATAGAACAATTAAAGAGACCTTAACGAAATTAAGCTTAGAGACCAGCATAAAAGATTGGACTATGCTCCTGACTTATGCAATGTTTCATGCAAGAAAAAATCCTTCTGTTTCTTTGAGTAGCCTTACCCCCTGAGAAATTCTCTATGGTGGCCCTCGTCCAGTAAGGGTCCTAAGCCCAACTGTAAGACCTAAGGATCCATTTCACACCCTCTTGGTTGACAGACTTAAAGCTCTTGAAAGAACTCAGTGATACCTGTGAAAATAGCTGGCCACTGCCTACGAAACTGTGTACCAGGGGATTTCACATCCATATCAAATAAGAGACTTCATGTATGTAAGATGACATCAGGTGTCATCCCTGGAACCCTGCTGAAAAGGACCATACCAGGTGCTACTTATAACACCTACAGTGGTAAAGGTATACAGAATCACTTGCTGGATCCATGCCTCTCATCTCAAGCCTGCTCCTTGTCCAGAATCTTTCTGGAAACTATAAAAGACTGGTAACAGTTTCAAATTGTGTATTCGCCATGTGGATAAGGTTATATACTCTCCCCTTGGCCACAAGTAGTCCTAACCCTCATCAGCCTGTTAAGCAGCGATGGCTGATCACAAATCCTACTGGAAAAGAGTATAATCTATCTCGCATACAGCCCCCTTAGGGACCTGGTGGCCATCTCTCCACCCAGACATTTGTCAGCTGGCCATAGGTCTTTTTTATTGGGATATCCCTGATGAAGAAAATCCCACTAAAATACCATTAAATCCCTTCCGTACCATAGATAATGGAAACAAACATTATGGATGTAGGGACACGCGAGCCAGATGCGGTTGGCTAGCCTAGATTACTATGTTTGCCCAGCAAACTATCAAAGCCACAAACAGTAACGGCTGTGTGGGGGAAAAGCCGACTTCTTCTGTATTTCATGGAGATGTGATCATACAGGGGCTGCCTGATGGAACCCCAATACTTCATCAAATTCAGTACACAGCATTGGCCATATTACCAAGTAGAAAACAGAAAAAGGATGGCCCCCAGAGGGGTCTCTAGATCCTCAAATTTTGCGTGACCTTTTTAACTTCTGCAAGTGCTCAAAAGGGTGAAAGGAGATTCCCCTATGTGGAAGCCTTTTCCCTCCTTCACTCACATCCTGAACTATGCTTCTCCAATAGATTTTTATCCTCAGCCTTCTGCTCCAGACTCTCTGCTGTCACTCCCACCTCAGCAACCTGATTTCTCCCCTCCAATTACTAGATCAGAAACCCAAACCTCCACCAGTTCTCAGACAATTGCCCACTAGTGAGGTAGCAGGTACTGAGGTACACCTCCACCGACTCATTCCTCTCTTCTCCTGTCAGTGCCCTCACCGGGTCCCACCAGGTCCTCTTTCCAGCTAACCCAAAGCTCAAACGAGCTGAGGAGAGCTCTCAAACCCTTATCCAAGATGTAATATAAATGGCCATTAAAGTTGCTTTGTCATCACTGAAAACAGGTTACTAAAATTTAAAGTCCCTCACAGAATTTTGGGATACTCACTCCCGTTTTCTGCTCTGCTCTACCTGTTCTACTGCTGAAGTTTTGTTGCTAGGAAATTCCCAAACCCCTTTCCAATTATTCTTTTACATCTCTCTTTTTCCTCATTCTCAGATCCTCAGAGCTTCTCTCAGCCCCACCTTCCCCGTATTCCCCCTCTGTACCAGGCCCACAGAAAAGTCTTAAATGTCCTTCTCCAGAAGTCTTCACCATGGCTGAATTTAGAACTTTCAGCATAGAGTTTCTATAAAGAGTTCAATGTAGATAAACTTTCTCTTTTTGTATTGCCCTGTTCTACTTGGCCACTGGCTAAAAAACTCAGTACTTCTAAGCTAGACAACCCCTAACTTGTTTTTCACAAAATATGTGAACAAGGCCTCTGGCCTTCAGCTGGGGCTTCACAGAAATGGCTACATTTCTAAGATAAAGAAATTACCCAATGTGCTCCGTTGTAACAGCTGGCAGGGGGAAAATAAGAAAGGGAATAAAAAGCTCTCCCCCTCCCATGTGTCCTTGAAAATTTAACTTGCCCAGAACAGAGGAAAAATCAGAAATAAATACTGCTTTTTTTGAACTTCTGCAGACTGTAAACTTCTGAGCCCCATCCTTATATGCTGGGTACAAAATTCTGAAAATACCTAAACTTGAGTTTCAGGGCATTAATTGATTACAACAGAAGCAATGCCCTCTGAATCCGGTTGCAACAAAATAGGACTGTTTCCCTGTCTTCAGTGCTATCTTAGGTGCCTTGCCTTGTCTGTCCCTACAACAGCATAATTCTATATACTTAAACATTGTTTATGTTTTCATGAAATGGTCAACAGATGGGATTAATTTTGAAATGGTGCAGATGTTTCCCAGAGTGCTCTATCATGATGCAGGTTCGTTTGAAGATCAAATGGGGGGGGCAAACAACCGGTTCCACTGGGAACATGTATCGCTCACTTTAGCCATCCTATTATGAATAGGAGTTGCTGCACGGGTGGGCACAGGAGCCACTGCCATTGTCCATGGGACACAACAAATGACCCAATTAGAAGCAGCAATAGAGCAAAACTAAGATATTAGAAACCCCCATCAGAGCTTTGCATGAATCTTTAACCTCTCTCTCTGAAGTTGTTTTACAGCACAGTTGAGGGTTGGACCTCCTCTTTATTAGAGAAGGGGGCCTTTGTGATGCATTGAGGGAAGAATGTTGTTTTTATGCTGACCATACTGGAGTTGTAATAAAATCTATGAGTAAATTTAAAAGACACCTTGAAGAGCATCAACAAGAGAGAGAGGCCCAAAAAGGGTGGCTTGAGTCTTGGTTCACACACTCCTCCTGGTTAACTACGTTTTTATCAACCTGGCAGGTCCAATAATAATCCTCATATTATTGCTAACTATAAAACCCTGTTTGCTCAACCGTGTAATTTCTTTTCTTCAGGCTCAAATTGGACGAGTTAAACTTATGGTAATACCCCACTAGCAGACATAGAATGTGACACCCTCCAATGATCATTTTTATGATTAAAAGTAGCCAGAAGAAGAAGTGGGGAATTAAAGGTTAATAAAATAGGTACTTGTCACTTCTTGTTTTTCTGTATGCTTAACAAAACACTGTTGAAATCTTGAGAAATGCTTGCAAATCTTGTTCCCAGAATGTTCTGTCCCCAACTGCGCAACTGCAGAATGTACTCCCTCACCCAGTTGCACGCAAACCACCCACTCGCCCTGAACCATCAATAAAATTCCCTCCCTGCCCTCTCCAGGGAAAGTATATAAGCTCTACTTAAGCTATTCTCAGGGCTATCTGCTCGATTCAAGTGATCTCTGAGACCCAGCATGCTGGACACCCAAAAAACGCTTTGATATTGCATGAGATAGTCTGTTGGTTGTCTCCTCCTCTGAAGCTCGCCCCACATTTACTTGGATGATTGAATGTAGAAGAGAACATCCAGTCAAAAAGGGATAGTCTATAGCATTAGGAAGATAGTCAGTACTTTTAGGAAGAAGGGTGAGTATAGGAATTGGAAAAAAAGTTCTTTAGCAATAGGGTTTCGATTAGAGAGTGAATGTAAATGTCAGCACAGGTGAAGAGTCAGTCACAATGATGAACTGGGGAAAATATGTAGGAAAGCAGATATCAATAGAGACATTACGAAAACAGGCAAAGTATAAAGTGAGTGATAGGATTAGATATTTTGAACAGGGTTGAGTTTACATATATAATTTTAGGAAGAAACAAGTATGTAGTCACAAACAGGATTGACATTTGAGATCATTAGGCAAATTTCAGGTGGATGAATATTTCTCAGAATAATCTTGTGAATAGTTGATTATAAATCCACATACATAAACATGAATGAATTTAGGGAGTGTATATAAGACACATATATTTCATATTTTGAAAAATCTGGAGAGTGTATATATATATATATATATATATATATATATATATATATATATATACAAAACACACACACAGACAAAAAAGTAGCAATATATATGTCAATCAAAATTCATTATAAAATATGCATCATCCAGAGATCTAAAAATATTAATTTTACTGAACATGGATTTATGTATAATGCTGTTCAACTAGCAAGCTCACCCATAGGTTGAATATCCAATTCCAACAAGTTTAGTAGGAGTGATCTCTTCTAACAATTTGTATCTGCCAAGTCAGCCACCTCAAAGAATGTACGTGTGGTACCAGGTAGGAATCTATATGTGCATATAAGAATACAGAGAAAGGGAGACAGGAATTCACATATTTGTTACCCTTAAAAATACATGGACAACTATTTCAACAACAAATCGACTAGATTCATAACTCCAATTCTGTATCATGCAAAAGGCAAGTCCAACAATACACCAGGCCTACTCTGAACTGCTTGTATTTCTATTCTGTTTGGGTTAGTTTTCTCCATCATATTAGAATTAGTAGTCAGAGTCTGGTCGGGTATGGGTTAGAGTCAGGGATTCAGTATTTTGAATGGAAAATAGAAAACTGAATCCAATGTGTATGCAAATATATGCTACAGAAAATTCTTCCCACTCTCCTCCAGAACAATGCCTTGACATTACCTTCGCCCCACGTAAGACACAATTAGAGGAGAAGAGTTAGAAAATCTGTGAGTACCTATCAGGAATGGAAAATGCTCCAGATTTCACATCTTTGGAGGTGGTAGAGGAGTTTCCAAAAGTAAGGGACAGGGTAAACACTCCACAAACATGGAGCTCTGCTGGCCTAAAGACTTTTTGAGAACCTGCCTTTGAGGTTGGGCACTTAAAATATATGTTGTTTTCATTAGCTTTAGCTTTATTTGTAGTGAGACAATCAAAGCTCGATCTGCTTCTATGTGACCTGGAGGACATGGTTATTTATTTTCCAATAAAAATGAGGCAGCAGTGCTGAATTCTCTCTTTGTAGGTAAACTGTGGCCACTGAGGGCTAAGTGTCTCCCCGTGTGGACTGTCACACAACTTGGTCATCCTCCAATTATCGTCGTGTTTTTTGCTGCTGCACTGAAAGTTTGGTATTTGCTTCATGAAATACAATGAGTTCAAATGGGAGACAGTGCTGAAGGGAGTTCTGTCAGCTGTGGTGGGCATGGTCTCCAGGAGAATGCACCAACCAGGCTTCTATCCCACGTAACTTGCCCCCTTGACAATAGCAACATGATTCTGAACTTTGCCCTAAAACCTCTCCATATAAAAATATGCCTTTACGTATATGGGTCTGATGGCTGCACCATGTCAGTCTCAAGCCATTTGGAAGCCAATGGAAGATCCACATGGCCCCACCATAGATGCTTTATCACTCACTTGCATAACACTTCTCTAGGCCCACTACTCACCAGGCTCCTACTTACTAGCATCTCTGTTCTACACCATTTTCATGAAACCCAGTCAATCAAGGCCCTGTCTGGTATATTCATGATCATCAACAGGACATCAAAGGTTCTCCAGTGATATCTGGTCATGGGAATTTTAAAAATTTCATGGTAGTTATCTAGCAATTTTTCATGGATGAAGTTGGAGGCACTGTGGGTTTCAATTCATTCAGGAACCCTTAAAGGGTTAGGAAACTAATTTCAGGCAAAGCTCTGGAGTACTCTCACATGCAAGGCTACCCAATGAGTGGCCAAAAAGTCACATGAAGCGAGGCCAATTGAGGTCTATAAAGCGAGGTCCATGTGGGTTTTGAATCTCTATAATGCATGCCAAGTCTTTCAGAATAAAATCATGTAATATCCTGGCTGAGATTCGCAGTGTTCTGTGGAAAGCCAACCTGTGCCTAGATCTCAGGTTCCAATGGCAACTTCATGCCTGGCCTCCTAAAATCCCAACACAATTCATGGCAATACTTCTCTCAGGTCAGTTCCAGAACTCAGTCTATAAGGAGAATCACACCAGAGTTCAAGTCCAGGTGGACCCAGACAACTCTTCCAACCGCTACTCAAATGAAAACAATTAAAACCAGAATACTCCCTCATGGCCCTATTCTTCTTCCATATAGACACTAATCATAACCTCTTCCTGGAGTTTTCCATGAGTTGTGCAGCCCAAGAAAATGTCCAAAATAAGCTTCTTGCACCTCTTTTGTCTAACTTCAGCGTGGCCTGGGCACCCTTCCTGTGAACCTGGAGTGATCAAATAGGCCTGCCCTTAATACTGCTCCGCTTATCCAATTTGAGGCTCTCTGACTGTGGGGTCTAGATTCTTTATGTGAATTGGAGTCATGAGAAAAGCCAAGACAGTGTCCAAAATCAGCTCGCTTTTTCCTCATTTGCCTAAAGTCAGGGTGGCCTGGACACCGTTTCTGTGAACGAGGAGTGATCAAATAAGCCTGCCGTTAATACTTCTGTGTTTCTCCAATTTGAGGCCTACTGATTTCAGGTATCAATTTCTTATGTGATTTGGAGTTACTCGAAAACCCAAGCACCTCTGCAGGGAATTGAAGAACTCATTTGACCCAAAGAATCCCTATTCTCACTTGATGGAGTTCAGGAACCTAACAGAGGAAGGCAAGAGACTTTATCCATAATGAATGATTTTTTTGCCATTATGGTTTTGGATGCACACATGGGATCATTCTTTAGATGCATCAGGTGCTGAGAATCTAACTCAAAGCCACACACATGGCCAAGAGACTAATTCAGACACATCCCTTCCCAAAGCAATTAAGCAAAGAGCCACAGGTGATGCCATTCATTTCCATTTGAAAACTGTTTACTTCAGGCTTCACAAAGGGGTGGATTGAGGCAAAGAACTTCCTGACATTCAGTGAAAAACAACAATAAGTAAGCAAAAGGCTCAAAGCAGGGTTTCTCCACTGAGACTTTCCTGGTCACACTGATATCTGAGTTTTCTGAGATGCTCGCAATTCTCTTCAGCTATCCAGTACATGGCCATGTCACAGAGTTGGAGGTGGTACATATTTTGAACACAAATCCATGAGCCTATTCTAGAGAGTGGCCAGAATTCAGGAAGAAAACAGCAACTTAGAAAGATAGCAGGTGTTACACATCGACAAGACAATCTGCACTCCATTCATATATTGGGCAGGTTGAAATATGGGAAGATTTACACTTGACAGGACACATCCATTAATGCATTCTCTTTTCCAATGTCTACAACAATGGACACAGTGGGATACACAGACATAGAAACACTCACCTTGTGAAACAACTTACTAGAAATTGTCCACTCCAAACCAAACCGCCTTTCCCATCTATTCTCAGAACATGAGACAAAACAATAAACCCACACACACTCCCACAAAGGCACCTCCTTCACCTAAGTAGGTCTGTGACTATCCAGAGTGTCCTCTGACTGGTGGGCCATACTATGTTCCCCTGAAATGGTCTGTCTTCTCTCAGATCTGGTTTCCTTGGCCAACTCTGTGCAGTTGTCAGGAGCCAGTGGTGAACCACTATCTGCTTTCTCAGGAAAGGTCCATCTTCAGAGCTTTCCTGGCATTTGGCCATCCTCACATCATTAGGTACCAAGAAAACTGACTCTGTCCTTGGTAAATCCAAACAAGTGAGCCCACTGGGACTGGGACTGGGACTGCCTCTTGGTGCCTGGCTTTTTGGATACCAAGTTCAGACAGTTCCATCACCAAGGAAATGAGGTATGTCACTTTCTTTGGAACTGAATGAGGTCACTGCCTTGGCAACGACTTTGTCCTAACACTTGCTTCCAAAGGTCCCATGAGATGGAGCCTTCCCCTACTTCCTGTGACACTTTCACAAGGTAGTATGGTATATCAACCATTGGCACCCAAGAACAGCTCTCCACACAGGCCTGGTTTGGTCCATCTTCTCTACAATAAGAAGAGAGAGGCTGATTCATACATATCCCTTCATCCTGACCAGGTTGTTTGCCATGGAAGATGACTTTTGCTCTCTCAGGTCCTTCATACCTGCCTACAACTTCTCCAGGTATCATTTCTGTATGGACCTTTGAAGTTCTCAGCAGGTGGAAGGTCCCCAAGTTTCCTGTATTGTAAAAACCACTCTGTCCCTGCTCTTCTGTAAAATGAGATTGAGGGAACAGAGTATGTTTAGGGTTAATAACAGGTTTGATTTGGGTTACGAATCATTCTGTGCGATGAATAATGCTATTGGGAACCTGCGATATTTACAAGAATATAGAGGTGAAATATAAGTATGAAAACAGAAATCTAGGTATGATTTGAAGCCCAGAAGGACATTGGGCCCTTGATTGGGATACTTAGCTTTGAATTATGCTCTGCAAAATTGTCTCAGATAATTCGATATACAATGGCATAGGACATTTTATTGAATGTAGAAGAGAACATCCAGTCAAAAAGGGATAGTCGGTAGGATTAGGAAGATAGTCGGTAGGTTTAGAAAGAAGAGTGAGTATAGGATTTGGACCAAAAGTTCTTTAGCAATAGGGTTTCGATTATAGAGTGAATGTAAATGTCAGCACATATGAAGTGTCAGTCACTAGGATCAACTTGGGAAAATTTGTTGAAAAGCAGATATCAATAGAAACATTATGAAATCAGGCAAAGTATAAAGTGAGTGATAGGATTAGACATTTCCAACAGAGTTGAGTTTGAATATATAAATTAGGAAGAAACAAATATGTAGTCACCAATAGGATTGATAATTGACAGCATTAGGCAACCTGGACATGGATGTTTTTAGTAATTCATGTACACTTTACATTTAGGCTTTGGTACAATCATAAATGTGACCTTTACATTTTTTTGTCCAGAATATTACTTTGATAAAATGTATATGTACATCAGGTGACATGAGTATGTCTTCCACCATTTCTGCAAGCAATATATTGAAGATGTAAAATTAGAATCGGGGGTACAAAGAGGTGTACCCTGTGTCTATGAATATAGAGATAAAGAATGAATAGACCGTAATGTGAATGAATAATATAACTTTTTTCAACTTTAAAAAATGAATTGATCTAATATCTGAAAAATCACAGGAAATCGTATATTGATATACAATCATTCATTCCAAGCAGTTATACATCTAATGGTAATATTCGTGTTTTGGTTTATCATGAAGAGTGTGTGAGTTTTGCTTCAAAAGTGACTATGGAAATAATGTGTTTGGAAAGAAGACTCATGAAAATACCAGTAAAGAAACCCTGACAATACATGTGTTCTGAAGCAAAAAGTGATTAAATTTGAAACAAATGCCTACAAATTTGTGAACTTGTGGATGAAATGTATATCCAATGATGTGCAAAAACTGAAGAAATAATAATGTAAAAGTGTCGAATACAAATGAATAAAGAATTACATATCATGTCCCATTGGAATCTACTTGCATTGATGTTAGACTGGGTCAGATACTGTAGAATAATTAGGATTTGTATGCATCATTCCCTGAAGTTAGTTTTCAGTACTAGGAAACAAATATGTATTTCAGGTGGATGAATATTTCTGAGAATAATCTTGTGAAAAGTCGATTAAAAATCCACATACATGAACATAAATGAATTTAGAGAGTGTATATTAGACACATATATTTCATATTTTGAAAAATCTGGAGAGTGTACACACACACACACACACACACACACACACACACAAAACACTCACAGACATTAAAAAGTAGCAATATAAATGCCAATCGAAATTCATCAGTAAATATATATCATCCACAGATGCAAAAATATTTATTTTACTGAACATGAGTTTACGTATAATGTTGTTCTACTAGGACGCTCCCTATAGGTTGAATTTTCAGTTCCAACAGCATTTAGGAGGAGTGATCTCTTCTCACAATTTGTATCTGCCAAGTCAGCCACCTCACAAAGATGTACGTGTGATACCTGGTAGGATTCTATATATGCATATAAATATACAAGTGTGAATAGGCTAAAGAGAAAGGGAAACATGAATTCTCATATTTGTTAACTTTAAAAACACATGGAGATCTTTTTCTATTAAACATTGACTAGATTTATAACTCCTACCTTGTATAATGCAAAATGCAAGTCCAACTATACAACATGCCTCCAATGAACTGCTTGTATTTCTATAGGTTTGTGTTATTTTTCTCTATCATATTAGGATGAGTTGTCTGAGTCTAGTATGTATGGGTTAGTGTCAGGGATTCAGTATTTCAAAAGGAAAATTGGAAATTGAATCCAATTTGTATGCAAATATATGCTACACAAATATCCTCCCACTCTCATCCAGAACAATGCCTTGAAATTACCTTCACCCCAAGTAAGACACAGTTAGAGGAGAATAGATAGAAAATCAGTGAATACATATCTGGAATGGAAAATGCTCAGGAGTTCACAACCTTGGAGGTCGTAGAGGAGTTTCCAAAAGTAAGGGACAGGGTAAACACTCCACAAACATGGAGCTCTGCTGGCCTAAAAACTTTTAGAGCAACTGCCTCTGAGTTTGGGAACGTGAAAAATATGTTGTTGTCAGGAGAATTGGCTTCCTTTGTAGTGAGACCATCAAAGCTGGGTCTGCCTCTATGTGACGTGGAGGACATGGTATCTTATTTTCCAATGAACATAAGGTAGCAGTGTTGATTTTCTTCTTTTTAGGTAAACTGTGGCCTCTGGGGGCTAAGTGTCTCCCCGTTGGACTGTGAAGCCATTTGGTCCTCCTCCACTTTTTGTGGGGTTTTTGCTGCTGAACTGGGAGTTTGGTATTTGCTTCATGAAATTCAAGGAGTTCAACTGAGACACAGTGCTGGAGGGAGTTCTGTCATGTGTGGTGGTTCAGAGTCTGCAGAAGAACGCACCAACCACGCTTCTATCCCTCAAAGCTTGCCACATTGCATCTTTGTCCATAGCAACCTGATTCTGAACATTGCCCTGAATCCTCTCCATATAACAAGATGCCTTTAATTACAAGGGTCTGCTGGCTGCTTCATGTAATCCACAAGCCATTTGGAAGTCAATGGAAGATCCACATTGCTCCAACACAGATGTTTTATCACACTCCTGCCCACCACAGCTCTAGGCCCACTTCTCAGCAGGCTGCAACTTTCTGGCACCTCTGTTCTACACAATTTTCATAAAACTCAGTCAAGCAAGGCACTGTCTGGTACATCCATGATCAGCAACAGGACATCCAAAGATTCTCCAGTGCCACCTGGTCATGGGAATTTCAAAAATTTCATGGTATTTATTTAGACATTTTTCAAGGATGAAGTTGGAGGCACTGTGGGTTTCAATTCATTCAGGAACCAGTAAATGGTGAGCAAGATTATTTCAATGAAAGCTCTGGAGAACCCTCACAGGCAAGGCTTCCCAAAGAATGGCCAAAAGGTCACATTAAGCCAGGCCCATTAAGGTCTACAATATGAGGTCCATGTGTGTTTTCACTCTCAACTCTGGCTGCCAAGTCTTTCGAATGAAATCATGTGTTATCTTGGCTGAAATTCCCAGTGCTCTGTGGAAAGCCACTCTGGGGCTAGATCTCAGTTTCAAAGGGTGACTCTCATACATCGCCTCTTAAATCACAACACAATACATGGCAATACTTCTCTGAGATCAGTTCCTGAACTCAGTCTATAAGGGGAATCACACCAGAGTTAAAGCCCAGGTAGACCTTGTTATGTCTTCCAAGTGTCACACAAATATCCACAATTAAATCCAAAACACTTCCACATGGCACTCATCTTCTTCCATTTACACAATCATCATAATCTCTGGCTGGAGGTTTCCATGAGGGGTGCAGCCCAAGACAGTGTCCAATATAACCTCCCTTGCCCCTCATTTGCCTAAAATAAGGGTGGCCAGGACATCCTTCCAGTGAACCAAGAGTGATCAAATAGGCCTGCCATTAATATGGCACTGCTTCTCCAATTTGAGGCCTACTGACTGTGTGTTTTAGATTCTTTATGTGAATTGGAGTCTTGAGAACAACCAAGCACTTATGGGCTAGCCTCTGCAGGGTTTTGAGGAACACATTTGAACCAAATTATCACTATTCTCACATGATGGATGACAGGAACCTTACAGAGGAATGCGAGAGACTTCATCCACACTGACTGCTCTTTTGTCCATTTTGGTTTTGGATGCACACATGGGATCCTTCTTTAGATCCATCAGGTGCTGAGAATCTAAGCCACAGTCTCACACAGGGCCAAAAGGCTGATTCAGACACATCCCTTTCCAAAGCAATTAAGCAAAGAGCCACAGGTGATGCCCTTTCATTTCCATTTGAAAACTGTTTCTTTAGGCTCTACAATGGTGTGGCCTGAGGCAAAGACCTTCCTGACATTCAGGGCATCAGAACAATTGGTGAGCAAAAGGCCCAAAGCAGGGTTTCTTCACTTAGAATTTCCTGGTCAAACTAATATCTGAGTTTTCTGAGATGCTCCCATTTCTTTCAGCTATCCAGTACATGGCCATGTCACAGAGCTTGGAGGTGGTACATATTTTGGACAAAAAACCATGAGCCTATTCTGGAGAGTGGCCAGAATTCAGGAAGAAAACAGGAACTTAGGAAGATTGTTGGAGTTGTCCACCCATAAGTCAAGCCGCAGTCCATTCATAAATTGGGCAAGTTGAGTCTAGACAGGACACATCCAATGATTCATTCTCTTTTCTAATATCTAAAACCACGGACACAGTGGGATACACAGACAAAGAAACACTGGCCTTGTCAAACGACTTACCAGAAACAGTTCACTCCAAACCAAACAAACCGCCTTTCCTACCTATTCTCAGAACATGAGACAAAATCTCAAACCCACACCCACAAACACAAAGGAAGCTCCTTCCCCAAGTAGGTCTGTGACTATTGGGAGTGTCTTCTGACTGGTGGGCCAAACTATTTTCTGATGAAATCGCCTGTCCTGTGTCAGATATGGTCTCGTTGGCCAAATCTGTGAAGTTGTCACTAGCCAGCGGTGAGCCACTACCTGCTGTCTCAGGAAAGGCCCCTCTTCAGAGCTTTCCTGACATTTGTTCATCCTCACCTCAGTAGGTACCAAGAAAGACTGACTCTGTCCTTGGTAAATCCAAAAAATAAGACCACTGGGACTGGGACTGAGACTGGCTCTGGGTGCCTGGCTTCCCGGATTCCAAGTTCAGAGAGTTCCATCACCAAGGAAGTGAGGTGAGATTACTTCCTTCAGGAATTATTTGAGGTCATTGCCTTGGCAACCACTTTGTCCTATGAGATGGAGGCTGCCCTTACTTCCTGTGACACTTTTACAAGTTAGAATGGTATATCAACCATAGGCACCCAGGAACAGCTCTCCACACATGCCTGGTTTGGTCTATCTTGTGTACATTAACAAGAGAGAGGCTTATTCAGACACAACCCTTCATCCTGGAAAGGTTGTTTGCGATGGAAGATGACATTTGCTCTCTCAGGTCCTTCATAGATGCCTACATCTTCTCCAGGGATCAAATCTGCATGGACATTTGAGGTTCTCAGCAGGAGGAAGATACCCTACATTCCTGTATTGTAAGACGAACTCTGTCCCTGCTCTTCTGCAAAGTTAGATTGTGGGAAGAGTGTATGGTTAGGGTTAATAACATGTTTGATTTGGGTTACGAATCATTGCGAAGGATGATTAATAGTATTGGGAACCTGCGATATTTATAAGATTATAGAGGTGAAATATAAGTATGGAAACAGAAATCTAGGTAAGATTTGAAGCCCAGAAGGGCATTAGGCCCTTGATTGGGATACTTAGCTTATAATTACGTTCTGCACAGATGTCTCAGATAAATCGATAATCAATGGCATAGGACCTTACACCTTGGAAGATTGATTTTAGAAGAGAACATCCACTCAAATTGAGATAGTCGGTGGGATTAGGAAGGTAGTCAGTAGGTTTAAGAAATAGAGTGAGTATAGGACATGGAGCAAAAGTTCTGTAGCAATAGTGTTTTGGTTATAGAGTGAATGTAAATTTCACCACATGTGAAGAGTCAGTCACAATTATTAACTGGGGAAAATATGTAGAAAGGAAAATATCAATACAGACCTTACGAAATTAGGCAATTATACAGTGAGTGATAGGATTAGACATTTTCAATAGGGTTGAGATTGAATACATAATCTTAGGAAGAAACAAATATGTCGTCACCAATAGGAATGACATTTGAAAGAATTAGGCAACCAGGACATTTATCGTTTTAGTAATCCATGTTCACTTTCCATTTAGTATTTGGTACAATCATAAGTGTGATTTTTGCATTTTGTGCCCAGAAAAATATTGTGATCAAATGTATATGTAGATCATATGACATGAGTATTTCTTCCACGATTACTGGGAGCAATATTTGAAGACATATAAATTAGTATTGGGGGTACAAAGTGGTGTACCCTGTGTCTATGAATATAGAGATAATGCATGAATAGACCATCCTGTGAATAAATATTATAACTGGTTCCACTTTAAATAATGGATTGAATTGATATCTGAAAATATATAGGAAATCATATATTGACATACAATCATTCACTCCAACCAGTTATATATCTAATGGTAATCTTAGGGTTATTGTTTATCATGAAGTGTGTGTGAGTTTTGTTTCAAAAGTGATTATGGAAATCGAAAATAATATGTTTGGAAAAAAGTCTCATGAAAAGACCAGTCAAGAAATATGGAGGAATCCATGTGTTCTGAAGCAGGAAGTGATTGAAAGTGAAACAAATGCCTATGCCTATAAATTTTCTAAATTCTGAATGAAATATATATCCTGTTATGTGCATAAACTGATGAAATAGTAATGTATCAGTGTTGAATAAAAGTGAATGTCAAAATACACATCATGTCCAATAGGAATCTACTTGCATTGATGTTAAACTGGGTCAGTTACTGTAGAAATATTAGAATTGTGTGCATTATGCACCAAAGATAGTTTTTTTTTTATTTTTATTTATGGTTGTTCAAAACATTACATAGTTCTTGATATATCATATTTCACACTTTGATTCAAGTGGGTTATGAACTCCCATTTTTACCCTGTATACAGATTGCAGAATCACATCAGTTACACATTCATTGATTCACATATTGCCATACTAGTGTCTGTTGTATTCTGCTGCCTTTCGTATCCTCTACTATTCCCCCTGGCCTCCCCGCCCCTCCCCACTTCTCTCTCTACTCCCTCTACTGTAATAAATTTCTCCCCCTTGTATTATTTTTCCCTTTCTCCTCAATTCCTCTTGTATGTAATTTTGTATAACCCAGAGGGTCTCCTTCCAATTCCATGCAATTTCCCTTCTCCCTCCCTTCCACCTCTCATCCCTGTTTAATGTTAATCATCTTGTCATGCTCTTTGTCCCTATCTGTTCTTAGTTACTCTCCTTATATCAAAGATGACATTTGGCATTTGTTTTACAGGAATTGTGTAGCTTCACTTAGCATAATCCAGTCTAATGCCATCCATTTTCCTGCAAATTCTATGATTTTTTCATTTTTCAATGCAGAGTAATAATCCATTGTGTATTAATGCCACATTTTTTTTATCCATTATTCTATTGAAGGGCATCTAAGTTGGTTCCACAGTCTTGCTGTTGTGAATTGTGCTGCTATGAACATCGATGTAGCAGTGTCCCTGTAGCATGCTCTTTTTAGGTCTTTAGTGAATAGACCAAGAAGGGGAATAGCTGGGTCAAATGGTGCTTCCATTCCCAGCTTTCCAAGAAATCTCCATACTGCTTTCCCAATTGGCTGCACCAATTTGCAGTCCCACCAGCAATGTACAAGTGTACCTCTTTTCCCACATCCTTGCCAGCACTTCTTGTTGTTTGACTTTATAATGGCTGCCAATCTTACTGGAGTGAGATGGTATCTTAGGGTGGTTTTGATTTGCATTTCTCTGACTGCTGGAGATGGTGAGCATTTTTTCATGTACTTATTGATTGATTGTATGTCCTCATCTGAGAAGTGTCTGTTGAGGTCCTTGGACCATTTGTTGATTAGGTTATTTGTTATCTTATTGTCTAATTTTTTGAGTTCTTTGTATACTCTGGATATTAGGGCTCTATCTGAAGTGTGAGTAGTAAAGATTTCTTCTCAGGATGTAGGCTCCATATTTACCTCTCTTATTGTTTCTTTTGCTGAGAAAAAACTTTTTTAGTTGAGTAAGTCCCATTTGTTGATTCTAGTTATTAACTCTTGTACTATGGGTGTCCTATTGAGGAATCTGTAGCCCGACCCCACAGTATGTACATCATAACCAAATTTTTCTTCTATCAGACAGTGTGTCTCTGATTTGATATCAAGCTCCTTGATCCATTTTGAGTTAACTTTTGTGCATGGCGAGAGAAAGGGATTCAGTTTCATTTTGTTACATATGGATTTTCAGTTTTCCCAACACCATTTGTTGAAGATGCTATCCTTCCTCCATTGCATGCTTTTAGCCCCTTTATCAAATATAAGATAGTTGTAGTTTTGTGGATTGGTTTCTGTGTCCTCTATTCTGTACCATTGGTCCACCTGCCTTTTTCGGTACAAGTACCGTGCTATTTTTGTTACTATTTCTCTGTAGTATAGTTTGAAGTCTGGTATCGCTATACCACCTGATTCACACTTCCTGCTTAGCATTGTTTTGCAATTCTGGGTCTTTTATTTTTTCATATGAATTTCATGATTGCTTTCTCTATTTCTACAAGAAATGCCTTTGGGATTTTGATTGGCATTGGATTAACCCTATAGAGAACTTTTGGTAATATCGCCATTTTGATGATGTTAGTTCTGCCTATCCATGAACAGGGTATATTTTTACATCTTCTAAGATCTTCTTCTATTTCTCTCTTTAGGGTTCTGTAGTTTTCATTGTATAAGACTTTCACCTCTTTTGTTAGGTTGATTCCCATTTTTTTTAGGATATTGTCAATGGAGTGGTTGTCCTCATTTCCATTTCAGAGGATTTGTCGCTGATATACAGGAATGCATTTGATTTATGTGTGTTGATTTTATATCCTGCCACTTTGCTGAATTCATTTATTAGCTCTATTAGTTTCTTTGTAGACCCTTTTGGGTCTGCTAGGTATAGAATCATGTCATCTGCAATAGTGATAATTTAAGTTATTCTTTTCCTATTTATATGCCTTTAATTTCTTTCATCTGTCTAATTGCTCTGGCCAGTCTTTTGAGAACTATATTGAACAGAAGTGGTGAGAGCAGGCATCCCTGTCTTGTTCCAGATTTTGGAGGGAATGTCTTCAATTTTTCTCCATTAAGAATGACGCTAGCCTGCGGTTTAGCATAGATTGTTTTTACAATATTGAGGAATGTTCCTGTTATTCCTAGTTTTTCGAGAGTTTTGAACATAAAGGGATGCTGTACTTTGTCGAATGCTTTTTCTGCATCTATCTAGATGATAATATGGTTTTTATTTTTAAGTCTATTGATGTGGTGAATAACACTTATTGATTTTCGTATATTGAACCCTCCTTGCATCCCAGGGATGAATCCTACTTGATCATGGTCCACATTTTTTTGATATGTTTTTGTATCTGATTCGCCAGAATTTAATTTAAGATTTTTGCATTTAGGTTCATTAGAGATATCGGTCTTTAGTCTTCTTTCTTTGAAGTGTCTATCTGGTGAAGGAATCAGAGTGATATTGGCCTCGTAGAATGAATTTGGAAGATCTCCCTCTTTTTCAATTTTCTGAAATAGCTTGAAAAGTATTGGTATTAGTTCATATTTAAAGGTTTTGTAAAAGTCTGCTGTATACCCATACGGTCCTGGGATTTTCTTAGTTGGTAGTCTTTGGATGGTTTCTTTTATTTCCTCAATTGATATTAGTATGTTTAGGTTGTCTATATCCTCCTAACTCACTCTGGTCAGATCATATGACTTAAGAAATATTTCGATGCCTTCACTATCTTCTATTATTTTGGAGTATAAGGATTCAAAGTAATTTCTGAATATCTTCTGTATTTCTGAAATATCTGTTGTGATATTGCCTTTTTCATCCCATATGATAGTAATTTCAGTTCTCTCTCCTCTTCATTAGCATGGCTAGGGGTCTGTCCATTTTATTTATTTTTTCAACGAACCAACTTTTAGTTTTGTCAATTTTTTCAATTGTTTCTTTTGTTTCGATTTCATTGATTTCTGCTCTGATTTTAATTATTTCTTTCCTTCTACTTCTTTTGCTGTTGTTTGCTCTTGTTTTTCTAAGATTTTGAGATGAAGTATGAGATCATTTATTTGTTGTTTTTTTCTTTTTCTAAGGAATGAACTCCAAGCAATGAATTTTCCTCTTAGAACTGCTTTCAATGTGTCCCATAGATTCCGATATATTGTGTCTCTGTTTTCATTTTTCTCTAAGAATTTTTTATTTTCCTCCTTGATGTCTTCTATAACCCATTGATCATTAAGTAACCTATTGTTCATTCTCCAAATGATGCATGATTTTTCCTTCCTTCTTTTATCATTGATTTTTAGTTTCATTCCATTATGATAAGATAAGATGCATGGTATTATCTCTACTCCTTTAATTTGTCTAAGAGTTGCCCTGTGACATAATATATGATCTATTTTTGAGAAGGATCCATGTGCTGCTGAGGAAAAATGTAACTGCTTGATGTTGGGTGGTATATTCTATATATGTCAATTAAGTATAGGTTATTAATTGTATTATTGAGTTCTATAGTTTCCTATTTCAACTTTTGTTTGGAAGACCTGTCCAGTGGTGAGAGAGCTGTGTTGAAGTCTCCCATGATTATTGTATGGTGGTCTATTAGACTCTTGAACTTGAGAAAAGTTTGTTTGATGAACATAGCTGCACCATTGTTTGGGGCATACATATTTATGATTGTTATGTCTTGCTGGTGTATGGTTCTCTTGAACAGTATGTAGTGTCCCTCTTTATCCCTTTTGATTAACTTTGGCTTGAAATCTATTTTATTTGATATGAGTATGGACACTCCTGCTTTTTTCCGAAGTCCATATGAGTGATATGATTTTTTCCAAACTTTCACCTTCAGTGTATGTATGTCTTTTTCTTATCAAATGCGTCTCCGGTAGGCAGCATATTATTGGGTATTGTTTTGTGATCCATTCTACTGGCCTGTGTCTGTTAATTGGTGAGTTTAAGCCATTAACATTTACAGTTATTATTGAGATAAGGGTTGTTCTTCCAGCCATATTTGTTTATTTATGTTATTAAACATGGATTATTTTCCTCTTTGATTATTTCCCCCCTTTAATGTCCTACCTCCCACTGTTGGTTTTCATTATTTTCCAATTACTCTTCCTGTAATATTTTGCCAAGGATGATTTGAAGAGATGGTTTTCTAGCTACAAATTCTTTTAACTTTTGTTTATCGTGGAAAGTTTTAATTTCATCTTCCATCCTGAAGCTTAATTTTGCTGGATACACAGTACATGGTTGGAATCCATTTTCTTTCTGTGATTGAAAAATGTCATTCCAGGATCTTCTAGCTTTCAGAGTCTTTGTTGAAAGATCAGCTGTTATCCTGATTGGTTTACCCCTAAATGTAATCTGCTTCCTTTCTCTTGTAGATTTTAAAATTCTCTCCTTATTCTGTATGTTGGGCATCTTCATTATAATGTGTCTAGGTGTGGATCTCTTATGATTTTTCACATTCGGCGTCCTGTAGGCTTTTAGAACTTGGGAGTCTGTCTCATTCTTCAAGTCTGGGAAGTTTTCTCATATTATTTCATTGAATAGATTGCTCATTCCTTTGGTTTGGACCTCTATACCTTCCTGTATCCCAATGACTCTTAAGTTTGGTCTCTTTATTTTATCCCATATTTCTTGGATTTTCTGTTCATGGTTTCTTAACAGTTTGGCTGAGCTGTCTATGTTCTTTTCAAGTTGAAATACTTTGTTTCATTGTCTGATGTTCTATCTTCTAAGTGTTCTACTCTGATGGTAGTATTTTCAATTGAGTTTTTAAGATGGTTTTTTGCTTCCTGCATTTCTAGGATTTCTGTTTGTTATTTTTTACAACCTCTATCTCCCTGTATAGTTGATCTTTTGCTTCTTGGTTTTGTTTATGTAATTCATTGTTGAAGTGATCTTTCATTGTCTGATTTTGCTGTCTAATGTCTTCCTTGAGACTTCAGATCATCTGAAGAATGTATATCCTGAGTTCTTTATCTGACATTCCATCTGCTGCAGCTATTACCTCTTCTAAAGTTGTGTTGACCTGCATTGCTTGTGGTTCTTTTTTCCATTTCTTTTCATACTGCTTGAGTTTCTTTCTGCTTGGTGAAACTGTTGTGATTTTGAAATTTTCCCCCTATATATTTATATTGCTCTTGTATATTTGAAAAGTCTTCATTGCAGGGGCAGGGGTGGCTGTGCTGTTCCACCAATTGGGGTGATATATCTACCACGCTGATGGGCCGCTAGGCCTGTTATTCTGATGGGTCGCAGGTCTGCTTACCATGCAGGCGCAGGAGGCTGCTCTCCTCTGCCCCTCCTCCAATTGGTGTGACGTGTCTACCACGCCCGTGGACCCCTGCGGTGTTCTGCCGATCAGTCGCAGGTCTGCCTACCTTGCTTGCGTGGGTGGCGGCTCTGCTCTACCCCTACCCCAATTGGGGTGACGTGACTACCACGCCGGTGGGCCGCTGGGCCTGGTCTGCCGGTTGGTCGCAGGTCAGGATACCTTGTGAGCACGGGCTACAGATCTGTTCTGCCCCTACTCCAAATGGGGTAAAGTGTCTGCCGCGCCAGCAGGCCGCTGGGGCTCTTCTGGTCAGGTGCAGGTCTGCTACCTTGCAGGCCCGGGTGGTGGCTCTGCTCTGCCCCTACTCCAATTGGTGTGTCGTGACTACCATGCCTGCAGGATGCTGGGCCTGTTCTGGGCATGGGCAAAGGCTCTGCTCTGCCCCTACTCCTATTGGGGTAATGTGACTACCATGCCGGTGACCCACTGGGATTGTACTAGGCACGGGAGAAGGCTCTGCTCTGCAACAACTCCAATTGGGGTGACGTGACTACCACACCTGTGGGTCGCTGGGCCTGTTCTGGGCCCGGGTAGCGGCTCTGTTCTGCCTCTACTCCAATTGGGTTGACGTGACTACCATGCAGGTGTGTCACTGGGTCTGTTCCAGGTGCGGGCAGCTGCTCTGCTCTGCCCCTCTGGCTTGATGACAAAGTGAGAGAGACCCGGGTGTTTGTGACTCACTTTCTTCACCAGGAGACCAACTGTTTCTGTCACTGCTGGTATCAATGAAGTTATCTCCTCTGCTGCTTTCTGATGACATCAGAAATTTGTCATGTTGGTATCCCATGTGAAAGGCAGAATTTCGTTCCCTTTTCTGGGTGACCAAAGCAATGGGTGAGTCCTGACCGGCCCTCACAAGCCGCGTCTCAATCCTGTTGCCACTGCCTATGAAGGCTCGGTTGATATTTACCTCCACAGTATTCAGCAAGACCCAGAACGAGAAGCAGTTTCTGCGGGTTCCTTAGCCCTGGGCCAGATCAGTTCCGAGAGGCGGAATTCGGCCACTCTGGGCTTGGTGTATGTTCTAATAGGAGCAGGCTCCAAGACGGAGTTTCTGCAGGTTCTTTGGCACTGAGCCTGAGTAATTTGTCTGCGACACAAAGGTGAATGGCATCCTGAAATTACCTGTTCTATAGCTGAATGAGCTTCGATCAGTCGAAAACAGGGATGGTGACATCAGCTCTCCAAGATGGTGGCCGCTGGCTTCCTCTGTGGTCTGACCGGTGTGGAGAACCGAATTGGACCGCATCCTTTCCCGTCTCAAACCCAGAATTCAGCACTTAGCACAGTGATTGCATACCTGTCAGGAGCCCACAGAATCCACACCGCTGTATATTTGCATTGCTATCTCTTCGTTTCCCAGTGCACGCCGCAGACTCTAGCCGCAGACCGATTTCCTGAATAAGCAGCATGACCCTCTATGCGGACAAATCACTCGTGTTTGAGACCGCGTAGCTGATCCTCGTGAGATGGAAATATGTCGACTAGGTTTTGGAGCACCCCAATTTTGCTGGAAATTTCTAACAAGATAGGTTTTAGCCATTATAACTCGTCATTCTCCCGCACAGTGACGCGGTACATGGGGGTGATGCACTCCCTTCACCACCATCATATGATCCCCCAAAGTTAGTTTTCAGTACTAAGAAACAAATATGTATTTCTGGTGGATGAATAATTCTGAGAATATTCTTGTGAAAACTTGATTATTAATCCAAATACATGAATATGAGTGAATTTAGGGAGTGTATAATAAGAAAAATATACTTCATATTTTGAAAAATCTGGAGACTGAATATATATATATATATATATATATATATATATATATATATATATATATATACATACACACAGACATTAAAAAGTAGCATTATGTATGCCAATCGAAATTCACCACGAAGTAATATATCATCCACAGATCCAAAAATATTCATTTTAATGAACATGGATTTATGTTGTTCAAATAAGAAGCTCACTCATATGTTGAATTTTCAGTTCCAACAGCATTTAGTAGGAGTGATCTCTTCTCACAATTTGCATCTGCCAAGCCAGCCACCTCACAAAATGTACGAGTGATACCAGGTAGAATTCTATATGTGCATATAAAAATACATGTGATGAATAGGCTACAGAGAAAGGGAGACAGTTATTCACATGTTTCTTAACTTTTAAAACACATGGAGAACTATTTCAATTAAAATTCGCTAGATTTATAACACCTACCATTTATCATACGAAACGCAAGTCCAACTATACACCATGCCTCCTGTGACCCTCTTGTATTTCTATTCTGTTTGGGTTATTTTACTCCACCATATTAGGATTAAAAGTCAAAGTCTAGTAGGGTATGTGTTAGTGTCAGGGATTCAGTATTTCGAATGGAAAATTGGAAAATGTATCAAATGTGTATGCAAATATGTGCTACACAAAAATCTTCCCACCCTCATTCAGCACAATGCCTTGACATTACCTTCGCCCCACATAAGACACAATTAGAGGAGAAGAGTTAGAAAATCTGTGAATACATATGTGTAATGAAAAATGCTCAGGAGTTCACAAATTTGCAGGTGGTAGAGGAGTTTCCAAAAGTAAGGGACAGGGTAAAAACTCCACAAACATGAAGTTCTGCCAGCCTAACATCTGGAGAAACTGCCTCTGAGGTTGGGCAATGAAATATATGCTGTTGTCAGGAGCATTAGCTTCATTTGTTGTGAGACCATCATAGCTGAGTCTTCATCTATGTGATCTGGATGACATGGATTCTTATTTTCCAATGAACATGAGGCAGCAGTGCTGAATTTTCTATTTGTAGGTAACCTGTGGCCACTGGGGTCTAAGTGTCTCCCCTTGTGGACTGTAATTCCATTTAGTCATCCTCCACTATTCGTGGTATTTCTTGCTGCTGCACTGGGAGATTGGTGTTTGCTTCATGAAATACAAGGATTTCAAATGGGACACAGTGCTGAAGTAAGTTCTGTCAAGTGTGGTGGGTCAGGTTCGTCAGGAGAATGCACCAACCAGGCTTCTATCCCACATAGCTTGCCCCATTGACCATAGCAACCTGATTCTGAACATTGCCCTATAACCTCTCCATATAACAATATGCTTTTACATATAAGGGTCTACTGGCTGCAAAATGTCAGTCACAATCCATTTGGAAGCCAATGGCAGATCCAAATGCCCCCACCACAGATGTTTTATTACACACCTGCCAACCACTACTCTAGTACAACTACTCAGCAGGATCCAACTTACTGGCATCTCTGTTCAACACCATTTTCATAAAACCCAGTCAATCAAGGCACTGTCTTGTATACTCATGATCAGCAACAGGACATCCAAATATTCTCCAGTGCTACCCGGTCATGGGAATTTCAAAAATTTCATGTTATTGATATAGCCAATTTTCAAGGATGAAGTTGGAGGCACTGTGAATTTTAATTCACTCAGAAACCATTAAATGGTGAGGAAGCTCATTGCAATGAAAACTCTGGAGAATTCTTACAGGCAAGGCTTCCAAAAGTGGCGAAAAGTCAGATTAAGCCAGGCCCGTTGAGGTCTACAATGTATGGTCCATGTGTGTTTCGACTCTCAAATATGGCTGCCAAGTCTTTAAGAATAATATCATGTGATATCCTGGCTGAGATTCCCTGTGCTCTGTGGAAAGTCAACTTGGGCCTAGATGTCACTTTCCAAGGGCAACTCTCATGCATGGCCATCTAAAATTCCAACACAATTCCTGGCAATAATTCTCTGAGATCAGTAAAAGAACTCAGTCTCTAAGGGGAATCACACCAAAGTACAAGCCTAGGTGGACCCAGAGATCTCTTCCAACCGCCAGACAAATATCCACAATTAAAACCAAACACTCTCACATGGCCCTCATCTTCTTCCAAATAGACACTCATCATATTCTCTGGCTGGAGGTTTCCATAAGGGACGCAGCCCATGACAGTGTCCAAAATAAGCTCCCTGCCCCTCATTTGCCTAAAGTCAGGGTGGCCTGGACTCTCTTCCTGTGAACCAGTAGTGATCAAATAGGCCTGCCTTTAATATTGCTTGGCTTCTCCAAATTGAGGCCTTCTAGCTTTGGGGTTTAGATTCTTTAACTGAATTGGAGTCATGAAAATCAAGCACCTATGGCCTAGCCTCTGCAGGGCTTTGAAGAACTCATTTGACACAAAGGATCCCTATTCTCACTTGATGGATATCAGGAACATACCAGAGGAAGGCAAGAGAGTTCATCAACAATATCTGATCTTTTTGCCATTTTGGTTTTGGATGCATGCATGGGATCTATCTTTAGATCCATCAGGTGCTGAGAATCTAAGCCACAGCCTCACACAGGGCCAACAGGCTGATTCAGACATATCCCAATCCTAAGCAATTAAGCAAAGAGTCACAGGTGATTCCCATTCATTTCCATTTGAAAACTGTTTTCTTGAGGGTTCACAAAGTGGTGGCTTGAGGCAAAAAACTTTCTGACATTCAACAGAACAATAGGTAAGCAAAAGGAACAAAGAGGGGTTTCTCCACTGAGACTTTCCTGGTCAACAGATATTTGAGATTTCTGAGATGCTAGCCATTTCTTTCAGCTATCCAGTACATAGCCATGTCACAGATCTTGGAGGTACAAATCTTGGAAACAAAACCACGATACTATTCTGGAGAGTGGCCAGAATTGAGAAAGAAAACAGGAAATTAGGAAGCTTGTAGGTGTTGCCCATCCATAACGCAAGCCAGAGTCCACTCATGAATTGGGCAGGATGAATGCTGGGAAGCTTTCTACTAGACAGGACACATCCATTGATGCATTGTCTTTTCTAATGTCTACAACAATGGACTCAGTGGGATACACCCACATAGAAACACTCGCCTTGTCAAAGGACTTAATAGAAATATTCCACTCCATACCAAACAAACCGCCTTTCCTACCTATTCTCAGAACATGAGACAAAACCACAAACTCACACCCACACCCAAAAAGGCACCTCCTTCCCCCTAGTAGGTCTGTGACTCCCTGGAGTGTCGTCTGACTGGTGGGCCATTCTATGTTCTTCCAAAATGACCTCTCCTGTCTCAGATCATGTCTGCTTGGCCAACTCTGTGAAGTTCTCAAGAGCCAGCGGTGAGACACTACCTGCTTTCTCAGGAAAAGCCCCTCTTCAGAGGTTTCCTGGCATTTGGCCATCCTCACATCTGTAGGTACCAAGAAAGACTGACTCTGTCCTTGGTAAATCCAAACATGTCAGACCACTGGGACTAGGACAGGACTGTCTCTTGGTGCCTGGCTTCCTGGATTTCAAGTTCAGAGAGTTCTATCACCAAGGAAGTGAGGTGAGATCACTTCCTTCAGGATATGAATGATGTCACTGCCTTGGCAACCACTTTGTCCTAACAGTTGCTTCCAAAAGTATCATGAGGTGGAGGCTGTCCTGATTTTCATGGGACACTTTCTCTAGTTAGAATGTTATATCAACCATAAGCACCCGGGAACAGCTTCCACACACGACTGGTTTGGTCCATGTTCTATACATTAAGAAGAGAGAGACTGATTCAGACACAACCCTCCATCCTGACCAGGATGATTGCCATGGAAGATGACTTTTGCTTTCTGAGGTACTTCATAGCTGCCTTCATCTTCACCAGGGATCATTTCTGCATGAACATTTGAGTTTCTCAGCAGGTGAAGATCCCCTGGATTCCTGTAGTTTAATACCCACACAGTTCCTGCTCTCCTGCAAAGTTAGTGTATGGTTAGGGTTAATAATATTTTCGATTTGGGTTAGGAATCATTCTGCAGGATGAATAATGGGATTGGGAACCTGCGATATTTATAAGAATATATACGTGAAATATATGTATGAAAACGGGAATCTAAGAAAGATTTGAAGCCCAGAATGGCATTGGGCCCTTTATTTGGATACTTAGTGTTGAATTATGTTCTGTACAGTTGTCTCAGTTAAATCGAAATACAGTGGCATAGGACCTTGTACCTTGGATGATTGAATGTAGAAGAGAACATCCAGTCAAAAAGGGAGAGTCAGTAGGATTAGGAAGATAGTCAGTAGGTTTAGGAAGAAGAGTGAGTATATGATTTGGAATAAAAAGCTTCTTTAGCAATAGGGTTTCGTTTAGAGAGTGAATCGAAATGTCAGCACATGTGAAGAGTCAGTCACAATGATGAACTGGGGAAAATATGTAGGAAAGCAGGTGTCAATAGAGACATTACGAAATCAGGCAAAGTATAAAGTGAGTGATAGGATTAGACATTTTCAACAGGGTTGAGTTTGAATACATAATCATAGGAAAAAGCAAATATCTCGTCACGAATGGGAATGACATTTGAGAGCATTAGGCAACCTGGACATGGATGTTATTAGTTATCCACGTTCACTTTCCTTTTAGGCTTTGGTACAATCATAAGTGTGACATTTTTATGGGTTTTTTTTGTTCAGAATATTACTGTGATAAAATGTATATGTAGATCAGATGGCATGAGTATTTCTTTCACCATTTCTGGGAGCAATATTTTGAAGACGTATACATTAGTATTAGGGGTACAAAGAGGTGTACCCTGTGTCTATTAATATAGAGATAATGCATGAATAGACCATACTATGAATAAATAACGTAACTGATTCCACTTTAAATAATGGATTGAATTGATATGTGAAAATATATAAGAAATCTTATATTGATATACAATCATTCATTCCAACCAGTTATATATCTAATGGTAATATTAGGATTATGGTTTATGATGAATGGTGTTTGAGTTTTGCTTTACACGTGATGATGTTAAACAAAAATAATTATTTGGAAAGAAGTCTCATGAAAAGACCAGTCAAGAAACATGGAGGAATATATGTGTTCTGAATCAGGAAGTGATTGATCGTGAAACAAATGCCTATAAATTTTCTAATTTGTGACTGAAATATATATCCCATCATGTGCATGAACTGAAGACATAGTAACGTACAAGTGTTGAATAAAAATGAAAGTCAAAATACACATCATGTCCCCTAGGAATCTACTTGCATTCATTTTAAACTGGCTAAGTAACTGTAGAAATATTAGGGTTTGTATGCACCATTCACTGAATTTAGTTTTCAGTACTAGGAAACAATATGTATTTCAGGTGGATGATTATTTCTGAAATTAATCTTGTTGAAAGTTGATTATAAATCCACAGATATGAATATGAATGTATTTAGGGAGTGCATAATAAGACACATATATTTCATATTTTGAAAAATCTAAAGAGTATATATATATATATATATATATATATATATATATATATATACACACACACACACACGCAAATGCACAGATATTAAAAAGTAGCAATACAGGAGATCCATTATGAAGGCAGGCATGGAGAATTCAAGTCTCTGATCTCTTCAGCTGTGCGGGCATAGGGAGTCGTAAACTGTCTAAATGCTGTTTGCTCAGAATCACTAGGCAATATTGACCTGTTGTGAATCTGGGGCGAACAGTCTTGGCCCCTCAGAACACACACAAAGCCCGGATTGGCTGCATTCAAGCTTAGATTCATCTGGTTTTTGTGACTCAGCACTAACATTCCCGCTGAAATAATTGGTCGGGCTTTCGGAATTGACAGAGTTAAAAGCCAACTGAGCCTTCATAGGCAGTGGCCACAGGATTGAAATGGGGCTTGGGAGAGATAGTCAGGACCCACCTGTTGCATTGGTCACCCAGCAAAGGGAACGAACGGTCACCATTTTAATGGGATACCACCATGGCAGCGAACTGACGTCACAGTCGGAGGAGATAACTTCATTGAAACCAGTGCGACAAGTGTGTTATCCCATTGCCATCTCTCTCAACACCGCAGAGAAACCTCAAGGGCCCTTCCCACCTCTGCCGTAATGGCCCCTCCCAGCTCTCCAAGGAGCGCGATACCCAGACCTAGGGAATCAGGATTGGCTCGGGACTCGAGGCGTGTAATTGCCGGCTACCGCTCCCACCAGTGCTGACAATTGAGGTCTCTTACACCACCTACCAGCGCCATGGCTCCCGAAGGGCAAGCAAATTCGCTGGGGTTTCTCAGCCCCAAGCTCTACAAACTTAGGGTCTGAGGGAGGCAATCAAGGAGAGTGTGCCCAGGCGTTCATGGAAACAGGGCTACCAGGATCAGAGGCCTGGCTTGTAACCAGTATTGCGGTGAGCGTCACAGGTGAGTGGGGCCTGGCTTGAGGAAGCACAAGAGAAGGCCCTAGGCACTCAGGGTTGGAGACCCGCCCAGTCTGGGAGGAAGAGCTGCTGCACAGTGATTGGTTCCCACTTATTGAGAGGAGAAGCTTGGCCCAGTGCGCACAGCTCCACCTACTGGAAGAGAAGTTAATTGAACTCTAGGACTGCATGTATTATTACTATTTTTTTATTTGTATTTTTTTCTTTTTCTTTCATTTTCATTTTTGTTGTTGTTGTTCATTAACTTTTTAAAATGTTTTTATTTTTTTAATTTCTTTTATTTTATTATTATTATTATTAATATTATTATTTTAAATTTTAATTTTCAATTTTTTAATCATCATTATTACTTAAAATTTTCTTTCTTTATTTTCTATTTTTTTTGTCTTTTCATTTCATTTCAATTTTTTTATTCCCCCTTACTTGAATTCTACCTGCCTACTCTCATTCTCTTTAGTGACTTCTCCCTTCCCTTCTAATATCTTTCCTCTCAAGCATCAAATATATTTATAAGAGTAAGCAGTAACTCAGTAGTCAAACAGAACGAGAAGTAACATGAGAAGCATAAAAAAGCAAGGAAGAAAAGGAGTACGAACAATGAAGGACAGCCTAAATATTCAAGAGCACCTAGAGTCATCAGAAAAATGGTCATATAAAGAACTCAAGGAATACCTTAGACAGATGGAATGGAACCTTAAAGAGGATACGAGACAGCAAAAACAAACAGTGATAGAACGCATTGAAAATAAATTACATAAACAGATAAAATAAGAAATTAAGCATCTTTATCAGGAGATAGAGATTATTAGAAAAATCAAACAATAATTCTAGAAATCAAGGAAATGATAAACCAAATTAAAAATTTAATTGAGAGTATCACTAACAGTGTAGAGCAAGTAGAAGACAGAATGAAGACAAAATATATCATCTTGAAAAACAGTCTAGCCAACAAAGAAATGCTGTAAAAAATTATGAGAAAACATTCAAGAGATATGGGATAACATAAAAATAAAAAAACTAATGAGTCATATGGATAGAGGAAGGTACAGAGATTCAAACCAAGGGAATGAGAAACCTGCTGAATGAAATAATTACAGAAAACTTTCCAGAAATAAAAATGGAAAGGGATAAACAAATTGTAGATACTTACAGGACATCGAGCACACAAAATCACAGTAGACCAATGCCAAGACACATTGTCATGAAGATATCCAATATACAGAACAAAGAGAAAATATTAAAAGCTACCAGAGAAAGGAGGCAGATTACAATCATTACAATCAGGGGTAAACCAAAAAGGTTAACAATGGATTTTTCATCATAGATGCTGGAAGTGAGAAGATCCTGGAACAACGTACTTCAAACACTGAAAGACAATGGATGCCAACCAAGAATTATGTATCCAGCAAAATTAAGCTTAAGGTAAGACAACGAGATAAAAATATTTCATGATAAACAAAACCTAAAAGAATTTGCAGCCAGATAACCAGCATTGCAAAGCATCTTGAGCAAAACACTACACGAGGAAGAAATGAAAATCAACAACGAAAACCATGAGTGAGAAGTGCCTCAGTAATGACAGAGGGCGGGGGAAAAGCTAATCATGGAGAAACAAACTAATTTAAAAAAAAGATATAAGCAAACATGGGTGGCAGTACAAACCATATATCAATAGTAACTCTAAAAGTAAATGGCTTAAACTATCGAATAAAGTGACATAGGCTTGTAACTTGAAATAAAAAAAAAATCCAACAATATATTGCCTCCAGGGGACACATCTGAATGGAAAAGACATACACAGGCTGAAGGTGAAAGATTTATACCATGCACACGGTCCTCATAAGCAAGCAGGGGTGGCCATCCTCCTATCGAATAAAATCGACCTCAAGACTAATTTAATCAAAAGGGATAAAGAAGAACATTATATACTGCTAAAATGAACCATTCACCGACAAGACATAACAATTATCAATATTCACGCAGCAAATAATGGTGCTGCGATGTTCATAAAACAAATTCTCCTCAAGTTAAAGAATCAAATAGACCACAATACAATAATTATGGGTGACTTCAACTCACCTCTCTCACCATTGGACAGATCCTCCAAACAAAAGTTGAAAAAAGAAACTATAGAACTCAATCTCGCAATCAATACCCTAGACTTAACTGACATATATAGAATATATCAACCATCATCAAGTGGATATACTTTTTTCTCAGCAGCACATGGATCCTTCTCAAAAATAGACCATATGGTATGCCATAGGGCAACCCTCAGTAAATATAAAGGGGTGGAGATAATACCATGAATTTTTTGTGATCATAATGGAATGAAACTGGAAACCAATGATAAAAGAAGGAAGAAAAAATCATACATCACATCCAAAATGAAGAATATGTTACTGAATGATCAATGGGTTACAGAAGACATAAAGGAGGAAATCAAAAAATTCTTAGAGATAAATGAAAATACAGACACAACATATCAGATTCTATGGGGTACAATGAAAAGAAGTTTTAAGGGGTAAATTCATCACCTAGAGGTCATTCCTCAAAATAGAAAAGAAAAACAAATAAATGAGCTCACACTTCATCTCAAAGCCTTAGAAAAGGAAGAGCAAAACAACAGCAAATGTAGCAGAAGGCAAGAAATAATTAAAATCATAGCGAAATTGAAACAAAAGAAACTATTGAAAAAATTAACAAAACTAAAAGGTGGTTCTTCAAAAAGATAAATAAGATAGACAGACTCTTAGCCATGCTAACGAAGAGAAGAAGAGAGAGAAATCAAATTACTAACATACGGGATGAAAAAGGCAATATTACAACAGATGCTACATAAATACAGAAGAAAATTAGAAATTATTTTGAAAACCTGTATTCCAATAAAATAGAAAATAGTGAAGACATCGATAAATTTCTTAAGTCATATGATTTTCCCAGACTGAGTCAGGAGGAAACACACAATTTAAACAGACCAATATCAATGGATGAAGTAGAAGAAGCAATCAAAAGACTACCAACCAAGAAAAGCCCAGGACCGGATGGGTATACAGCAGAGTTTTACAAAACCTTTAAAGAAGAATTAATACCAATACTTCTCAAGTTATTCAGGAAATAGAAAAACTGGGAGCTCTGCCGAATTCATTCTATGAGGCCAACATCACCCTGATTCTGAAACCAGACAAAGACACCTCAAAGAAAGAAAACTACAGACCAATATCTCTGATGAACCTAGATGCAAAAATCCTCATTAAAATTCTGGCGAATTGGATAGAAAGGCACATCAAAAAAATCGTGCACCATGATCAACTTGGATTCATCCCTGAGATGCAAGGAGGGTTCAATATATGGAAATCAATAAATGTGATTCACAACATCAATAGACTTAAAGATAAGAACCATATGATCATCTCGATAGACGCAGAAAAACCATTCAACAAAGTAGAGCATTTCTTTATGTTCAAAACATTTTAAAAACTAGGGATAACAGGAACTTTCCTCGACATTGTAAAAGCTATCTATGTTAATCCTCAGGCTAGCATCATTCTGAATGGAGAAAAATTGAAGGCATTCCCTCTAAAATCTGGAACAAGACAGGGATGTCCTCTATCACCACTTCTATTTAATATAGTTCTCGAAAAACTGGCCAGAGCAATTAGAGAGATGAAAGACATTAAAGGCATAAAAATAGGAAAAGGAGAACTTAAATTATCACTATTTGTAGATGACATGATTCTATACATAGAAGACCCAAAAGGGTCTACAGAAAAAAACTACTAGAACTAATAAATGAATGCAGCAATGTGGCAGGATACAAAATCAACATGAATAAATCAAAGGCATTTCTGTATATCAGCGACAACACTTCTGAAACAAAAATGAGTCAAAACACTGCATTCCCAATTTCCTCAAAAAATTAAATACTTGGGAATAAACCTAACAAAAGAGGTGAAAGATTTATATAATGCAAACTACAGAACCCTAAAAAGAGAAATAGAATAAGATCTTAGAAGATGGAAAAATATACCGTGTTCATGGATAGGCAGAACTAACATCATCAAAATGGTGATATTACCAAAAGTTCTCTATAGGTTTAATGCAATGCCAATCAAAATCCCATAGAAACTTTTTGTAGAAATAGATAAAGCAATCATAAAATTCAAATGGAAAAATAAAAGACCCAGAATAGCAAAAGCAATTCTAAGCAGGAAGTGTGAATCAGGCAGTATACGATACCAGATTTCAAACTATATTACAGAGCAATCATAATAAAAACAGCATGGTACTGGTACCAAAACAGGCGGTGGACCAATGGTACAGAATGGAGGACACAGAAACTAATCCAAAAAGCTACAACTATCTTATATTTGATAAAGGAGCTAATGGCCTGCAATGGAGGAAGGATGGCATCTTCATCAAATGGTGTTGGGTAAACTGGAAATCCATATGCAACAAAATGAAACTGAATCCCCTCCTCTCGCCATGCACCAAAGTTAACTCAATGTGGATCAAGGAGCTAGATTCAAATCAGAGTCTCTGCGTCTGATAGAATAAAAAGTTGGCTCCGATCTACATATTGTGTGGTCAGGCTCCAAATTCCTTAATAGGACACCCAAAGAACAAGAGTTAATAATAAGAATCAACAAATGGGACTTACTTAAACTGAATTATTTTTTCTCAGAAAGAGAAACAATAAGAGAGGTAAATATGGAGCTTATATCATGGGAACAAATTTTTAGTCCTCACCCTTCACATGGAGCCCTAATATCCAGAGTATACAAAGTATACAAAGAACTTAGAAAATTAGACAATAAGATAACCAATAACCCAATGGGCCAAGGACCTGAACAGAAACTTCTCAGAGGAGGACATAGAATCAATTAACAAGTACATGAAAAAAATGCTCTCCATTTCTAGCAGTAAGAGAAATGCAAATAAAAACCACCCTAAAATACCATCTCAGTCCAGTGAGATTGGCAGCCATTATGAAGTCAAACAACAACAAGTGCTGGCGAGGATGTGGGGAAAAGGGTACTCTTGTACATTGCTGGTGGGACTGAAACTGGTGCGGCCAATTTGGAAAGCAGTATGGAGATTCCTGGGAAAGCTGGGAATGGAAGCACCATTTGACCAAGCTATTGCCCTTCTCGGACTATTCCCTGAAGACCTTAAAAGAGCGTACTATAGGGATACTGCCACATGGATTTTCATAGCAGCACAATTCACAATTGCTACACTCTGGAACCAACCCAGATGCCCTTCAATACATGAATGGATAAAAAAATGTGACTTTTATATACTATCGAGAATTACGCAGCACTAAAAAATGACAAAATCATGGAATTTGCAGGGAAATGCATGGCACTGAGCAGATTATGCTTAGTGAATCTAGCCAATCCCTAAAAAACAATTACCAAATGTCTTCTTTGATATAATGAGAGCAACTAAGAACAGAGCAGGGAGGAAGAGCATGAAGAAAAGATTAACATTAAGCAGAAACATGACGTGGGAGGGAAAGGGAGAGAAGAGGGAAATTGCATGGTAATGGAGAGAGACACTTATTGTTACACAAAATTACATATAAGAGGTTGTGGGAAAATAAACAAGGAGAGAAATGAATTACAGTAGGTATGGTAGAGAGAGAAGATGGGAAGAGAGGGGAGTGGGGATAGTAGAGTATAGGAAAGGTAGCAGAATACAACAGTAACTAATAGGGCATTATGTAAAAATATGGATGTGTAACTAATGTGATTCTGCAATCTGCATTTGGAGTAAAAATGGGAGTTCATAACCCACTTGAATCTAATGTATGAAATATGATATTCAAGATCTTTTTAATGTTTTGAGCAACCAATAAAAGAAAAAAAAGTAGCAACATATATGCCAATAGAAATTCATCATGAAATGTATATAATCCACAGATCGAAAAATGTTCATTTTACTGAACATGGATTCATGTATAATGTTTTTCAACTAGGAAGCTCACCCATAGGTTGAATTTTCAGTTCCAACAGCGTTTAGGAGGAGTGAACTCTTCTCTCAATTTGCATCTGCCAATTCAGCCACCTCACAAGTGTATACGAGTGATGTCAGGTAGAATTCTATATGTGCATATAAAAATACATGTGCTGAATAGGCTACAGAGAAAGGGAGACAGGGATTCACATATTTGCTAATTTTAAAAACACATTTAGAACTATTTCAACAAAAAAATTGACTAGACTTATAACTCCTACATTATATAATGCAAAAGGCAATTCCAACTATACACAATGCGTCCTCTGAACTGCTTGTGTTTCTTCTCTTTTTGGCTTATTTTTCACCATCATATTAGGATTATTAGTCAGAGACTAGTAGGGTATGGGTTAGTGTCAGGGATTCAGTATTTCAAATGGAAAATTGAAAAATGAATCCAATGTGTATGTAAATATGTGCTACACAAAAATCTTCCCACTCACATCCAGAACAATGCCTTGACATTACCTACGCCCCAAGTAAAACACAATTAGAGTAGAAAAGTGTGAAAATCTATGAATACATATATGGAATGGAATATGCTCGGGAGTTCACAACCTTGGAGGTGGTAGAGGAGTTTCCAAAAGTAAAGGACAGTGTAAACACTCCACAAACAAGGAGCTCTGCTGGCCTAAGAATTCTTGGGAAACGGCTTCTGAGGTTGGGCACTTGAAATATATGTTGTTGTCATGAGCTTTAGCTTCCTTTGTAGTGAGACCATCATAGCTGGGTCTGCATCTATGTAACCGAAAGACATGGTTTCTTATATTCCAATGAACATGAGGCAGCAGTGCTCAATTCTCTCTTTGTAGCTAAACTGTGTCCATTGTAAGCTAAGTGTCTCCCTGTGGGGACTGTGAAGACATTTGGTCATCCTCCACTTTTCGTGGTATTTCTTGCTGCTGCACTGAGAATTTGGTATTTGCTTCACAAAACATAAAAAGTTCATCTGAGATACAGTGCTGGAGGGAGTTCTGTCACGTGTGGTGGGTCAGGGTCTGCAGGAGAATGCACCAACCAGGCTTGTATCCCACATAGCTTGCCCCAATAACCATAGCAACCTGATTCTGAATATTGCCCTGAAAACTCTCCATTTAACAAGATGCCTTTACATATAAGGGTCTGATGTCTGCACTATATCAGTCACAAAAAATTTGGAAGCCAATGGCAGATTCACATGGCCCCACCATGATGTTTTATCACACACCTGCCCACCACTGCTATAGGCCCCCTACTCAGCAGCCTCCAAATTACTCGCTTCTCTTGTTCTACACCATTTTCATGAAACCCAGTCAAAAACAAGGCACTGTCTGGTATACACATGATCAGCAACAGGACATCAAAAGTTTCTGCAGTGCCACCTGGTCATGGGAATTTCAAAAATTTCATGGTATTTATCTAGAAAATTTTCAAGGATGAAGTTAGAGGCACTGTGGGTTTCAATTCATTCAGGAACCATTAAGTGTTGAGAAAGTTCTTTACAATGAACGCTCTGGAGAACTCTCACAGTCAATGCTTCTCAAACAGTTGCCAAAAGGTCTCCTAAAGCCAGGCCAACTGACATCTACAATGTGAGGTCCATGTGTGTTTTGACTCTCAAAAATGGGTGCTAAGTCTTTCAGAATAAAATCATGTGATATCCTGGCTGAGATTCTCAGGCCTCTGTGGAAACCACCCTGGGCCTAGATCTCAGTTTCCAAGAGTGAGTCTCATGCGTGGCCTCCTAAAATCCCAACACAATTCATGGCAATACTTCTCTGAGGTCAGTTTCAGAACTCAGTCTCTAAGGGGAATCACACCAGAGTTCAAGCCCAGGTGGACCCAGTCATCCCTTCCATCCGCCAAAAAATGACCACAATGAAAATCAAAACACTACCACAGGGCCATCATCTTCTTCCATGTAGACACTCATCATAACCTCCAGCTGGAGGTTTCTATGAGCCCAAATAAGCTCACTTGCCCCTCATTTGCCTAAAATCATGATGGCCTGGACACTCTTCCTGTGAACCAGGAATGATCAAATATTTCTGCTGTTAAAGTGTTCCACTTCTCCAATTTGAGGCCTACTGGCTTTAGGGTATAGATTCTTTATGTGATTTGGAGTCATGAGAAAACCCAAGCAAATATGGGCTAGCCTCTGCAGGGATTTCAAGAACTCATTTGACCCAAAGGATCCCTATTCTCACTTTATGGAGGTCAGGAACCTAAAACAAGAAGGCAAAAATATTCATCAACAATGACTGCTCTTTTGGCCATTTTAGTTTTGGAAGCACATGGGATGTTTCTTTAGATCCATCAGGTGCTGAGAATCAAAGCCACAACCTCATACAAGGACAAGAGGCTGATTCAGACACATTTCATTCCAAATCAATTAAGCAAAGAGCCACAGGTGATGTCCATACATTTCCATATGAAAACAGTTTTCTTCAGGCTACACAAAGGGGTGGCCTGAGGCAAAGACCTTCCTGACATTCAGGGTAATAGAAATAGAAGTAAGCAAATGGCCCAAAGAAGGGTTTCTCCACTGAGACTTTACTGGTCACACTGAAATCTGAGTTTTCTTAGATGCTCCCATTCCCTTCAGCAATCCAATACATGGCCATGTCACAGAATCTTTTGGTGTTACATATTTGGGAAACAAAACCATGAGCCTATTCTGGAGAGTGGCCAGAATTCACGAAGAAAACAGGAACTTTAGAAGATAGTAGATGTTGCCCATCCATAAGGCAAGCTGCAGTCCATTCATTAATTGGGCAGTATGAATGCGGGGAAGCTTTCAACTAGAGACAACACATCCATTGATGCATTCTCTTTTCTAATGTCTACAACCACGGATACAGTGGGATACACAGACCTAGAAACACTCACCATGTCAAACAACTTACTAGAAACAGTCCACTCCAAACCAAACAAACCACTTTTCCTACCTATTCTCAGAACATGAGAAAAAACCACAAACTCACACCTACAACGGCAAAGGCACTTACTTCCCCCAAATAGGTCTGTGACTATCCGGAGTGTCTTCTGACTGGTGGGCCATATTATGTTCCCCCAAAATGGCCTGTCCTGTTTCAGATCTGGTCTCCTTGTCCAACTCTGTGAAGTTGTCAGGAGCCAAAGGTGAGCCACTACCTGCTTTCTCAGGAAAGGCCCCTCATCAGAGCTCTGCTGGCATTTTTCCATCCTCACATCAGTAGGTACCAAGAAAGATTGACTATGTCTTTGGGAAAAGCAAACAAGTTAGCCCACTGGAACTGGAAGTGGGACTGGCTCTGGGTGCCTTCCTTCCTGGATCCCAGGTTCAGAGAATTCCATCACCAAGGAAGTGAAGTGAGGTCACTTCTTTCAGGAACTGAATATAGTCACTACCTTGGTAACCACTTTTTGCTAACAGTTGCATCCAGGGTTCCCATGAAATGGAGGCTGCCCCAACATCCTGTGACACATTCAGAAGTTAGAATGGTATATCAACCATAGGCACCAGGGAACAGCTCTCCACAGAGGCCTGGTTCAGTCCATCTTCTCTTCATTAAGAAGAGAGAGGCTGATTCAGACTATCAATTAATCCTGACCAGGTTGTTTGCCATGGAAGATGACTATTGCTCTCTCAGGTCCTACATAGCTGCCTATATCTTCTGCAAGGATCATTTCTCCATGGATCTTTGATGTTCTCAGCAGGTGGAAGATCATCTACATTCCTATATTGTAAGACCCACACTGTCCCTGCTCTTAAGTAAGTTATACTGAGGGAACAGTGTATGGTTAGGGTTAATAACATGTTCAATTTGGGTTACAAATCATTCTGCGGGATGAATAATGGTATTGGCAAAATGCGATATTTACAAGAGTATATATGTGAAACATAAGTATGAAAGCAGAAATCTAGGTAAGATTTGAAGCCCAGAAGGGCATTGGGGACTTGAGTGGGATACTTAGCTTTGAGTAATGTGCAGCACAGATGTCTCAGATAAATCAATATACACTGGCATCGTACCTTGTACCTTGGATATTGAATGTTGAAGAGAACATCCAGTCAAAAACTGATAGTCGGTAGGATTAGGAAGGTAGTTGGTAGGTTTAGAAAGAAGAATGAGTATAGGATTTGGACCAAAAGTTCTTTCGCAATAAGATTTCGGGTAGAGAGTGTATGTAAATGTAAGCACATGTGAAGAGTCAGTCACAATGATGAACTGGGGAAAAATATAGGAAAGCAGATATCAATAGAGACATTAGGAAATCAAGCAAAGTATAAATTGTGTGATAGGGTTAGACATTTTCAACAGGTTTGAAGTTGAATATATAATCTTAAGAAGAAACAAATATGTAGTCAAAAATAGAATTGATATTTGAGAGCATTAGGCAACCTGGACATGGATGTTTTTAGTAATCCATGCTCACTTTCCATTTACGCTTTGGTACAATTGTAAGTGTGACCTTTGCTTTTTGTGTCCAGAATATTTCTGTAATAAAATGTGTATGTAGATCAGGTGAAAAGAGTATTTCTTCCACCAATTCTGCGAGCAATATTTTGAAGACTTACAAATTAGTATGGGGGTACAAATAGGTGTACCCTGTTTCAATGAATATAGACATAATGCATGAATAGACCATACTGTGAATAAATAATATAACTGGATCCACTTTAAATAATGGATTGAATAAATATCTGAAAATTTATAAGAAATTTTATATTGATATGCAATCATTCATTCCAACCAGTTATATATCTAACGATAATCTTAGGATTATGGTTTATCATGAAGGGTGTGTGAGTTTTGGTTCAAAATTGATTATGGAAATCGAAAATAATATATTTGGAAAAAAGTCTCATGAATAGACCAGTCAAGAAACATAGAGGAATACATGTGTTCTGGAGCAGGAAGTGATTGAAAGTGAAACAAATGCCTATAAATTTGCTAACTAGTGAATAAAATATATATACTGAGATTTGCATAAACTGAAGAAATAGTAATGTACCAGTGTGGAATAAAAATTAATGTCAAAATACACATCATGTCCCATAGGAACCTACATGCATTGATGTTAAACTGGGTCAGTTAAAGTAGACATATTAGGATTTGTATGCACCTTTTACTGAAGTTAGTTTTCAGTACTAGGAAACAAATATGTATTTCGGGTGGATGAATATTTCTAAGAATAATCTTGTGAAAAGTTGATTATTAATCCACATACATGAACATGAATGAATTTAGGGAGTGTATATAAGACACATATATTTCATATTTTTAAAAATATGGAGAGTATATATATATATATATATACATATATATACACACACACACACACACAAACACAGACATTAAAAAGTAGCAATATATATGCCAATCGAAATTCATCATGAAATATATATCATAAAGATGCAAAAACATTCATTTTAGTGAACATGGGTTTATGTATAATGTTGTTCCACTGGGAAGCACACCCATAGGTTGAATTTTCAGTTCCAACACCGTTTAGGAGGAGTGATCACTTCTCACACTTTGTATCTGCTAAGTCATATACCTCACAAGGATGTACGTGTGATACCTCGGAGGATTCTATTGGTGCATATAAAAATACATGTGCTGAATAAGCTCCAGAGAATGGGAGACAGTAATTCACATATTTGTTAACTTTAAAAACACATGGAGAACTATTTCAATTAAATATTGAATAGATTAATAACACCTACCCTTTATCATGCAAAAGGCAAGTCCAACTCTGAACTGCAAGTATTTATGTACTGTTTGGGTTATTTTCTTCCATCATATTTGGATTAGTAGTCAGAGTCTAGTAGAATATGGGTTAGTGTCAGGGATTCAGAATTTCAAATGGAAAATAGAAAAATTAATCTTCTGACTCTCATCCAGAACAATGCCTTGTCATTACTTTCGCCCCAAGCGAGACACAATTAGAGTAGAAGAGTTACAAAATCTGTGATTACATTTCTGGAATAGAAAATGCTCAGGAGTGCACAAACTTGGAGGTGGAATAGGAGTTTCCAAAAGTAAGGACAGGGTACACACTCCACAAACATGAAGCTCTGCTTGCCTAAAACTTCTTGAGAAACTGCCAGTGAAATTGGGCACTGAAATATAGGTTGTTGTCAGGAGTTAAGCTTCCTTTGTAGTGAGACCCTCAAAGCTGTGTCTGCATCTATGAGACCTGGAGGACAACATTTCTTATTTTCCAATGAACACGAGGCAGCAGTGCTGAATTCTCTCTTTGTAGGTAAACTGTGGGCACTGGGGGCTTATTGTCTCCCCGTGTGGACTGTGAAACCATTTGGTCATCCTCCACTTTTCGTGGTGTTTCTTGCTGCTGCACTTGGAGTTTGGTTCATGCTTCACGAAATACAAGGAGTTCAACTGGGAAACAGTGCTTGAGGTAGTTCTGTCACGTGTGGTGGGTCAGGGTCTGCAAGAAATTTCACCAACCAGGCTTCTATCTCTCAAAGATTGCCCGCTTGTCCATAGCAACCTGATTCTGAACATTGCCCTGAAACTACGCCATATAACAAGACGCTTTTACATATAAGGGTCTGATGTCTGCACTCTGTCAGTTACAAGCCATTTGGAAGCCAATGACAGATACAAATGGCCCCACCATGATGTTTTATCACACACCTCTCCACCACTGCTCTAGGCCCACTACTCAGCAGGCTCCAAAATACTGGCTTCTCTGTTCTAAACAAATTTCATGAAACCCTGTCAATCAAGGCACTGTCTGGTACACTCATGGTAAGCAACAGGACATCAAAAGTTTCTGCAGTTCCACCTGGTCATGGAAATTTCAAAAATTTCGTGTTATTTATCTAGCCATTTTTCAAGGATGACGTTGGATGCACTGTGGATTTCAATTATTCAGGAACCATTAAATGTTGAGAAAGTTCATTTCAAAGAAAATTCTAGAGAACTCTCACAGGCAAGGCTTTCCAAAGAGTGGACAAAAGTCACTTGAAGCCAGGACCATTGAGGTCTACAATGTGAGGTCCTATGTCTTTTGACTCTCAACTATGGCTGCCAAGTCTTTCAGAATAAAATCATGTGATATCCAGGCTGAGATTCCCAGTTCTTTGTGGAAAGCCACCCTGGTTCTAGATCTCAGGTTCCAAGGGCGACTCTCATGCGTGGCCTCCTAAAATCCCAACACAATTCATGGCAATAATTCTCTGAGATCAGTTTCAAAACTCAGTCTCTACGTGGAAACACACCAGAGTTCAAGACCAGTTGACCCAGTCATCTCTTCCAACCGCCACACCAATGACCAGAATTAAAACCAAAACACTCCCACATGGCCCTCATTTTCTTCCATATAGTCACTCATCATAACCTTGGCTGGAAGTTTTTATGAGGCACACAGCCCAAGACAATGTCAAAATAAGCTCCCTTGCCCTTCATTTGTCTAAAGTCAGTGTTCCCTGGACAACGTTCATGTGAACCAGGACTGATCAAAGAGGCATGCCATTAATACTGTTCCGCTTTTCCAATTTGAGGCATACTGACTGTTGGGTATAGTTTCTTTATGTTATTTGCAGTCATAAGAAAACCCAAGCACCTATGGGCTAGCCTCTGCCGGGCTTGAAGAACTCAGTTGACCCAAAGATCCCTGTTATCACTTGATGGAGATCAGGAACCTTACAGAGGAAGGCAAGAGACTTCATCACAATGACTTCTCTTTTGGCCATTTTGGATTTGGATGCACACATGGGATCTTTCTTTAGATCCATCAGGTGATGAGAATCTAAGCGATAATCTCAAACTGCACTGAGAGGCTGATTCAGACATATCCCTTTGCAAAGCAATTAAGCCAGGAGCCACAGGTGATGCCCATTTATTTCCATTTGAAAACTGTTTTTTTCAGGCATTGGAAATGTGGGGCCTTAGGCAAAGACCTTCCTTACATTCAGGGCAACAGAACAATAGGTAAGCAAAATCCCAAAGCAGATTTTCTCCACTGAGACATTCCTGGTCACACTGATATCTGAGTTTTCTGAGATATTCACCATTCTCTTCAGCTATCCAGTACATGGCCATGTCCCAGATTGTGGAGGAGATACATATCTTGAACACAAAACCATGAGCCTATGGGAGAGTGGCCAGAATTCAGGAAGAAATCACGAATGTAGGAAGGTAGTAGGTGTTGCCCATCCATAAGGTAACCTGCAGTCCATTCATAAATTGGACAGGATGAATTCTGCGAAGATTTCTACTAGACAGGACACATCTATTGATGCATTCTCTTTTCTATTGTCTACAACTACGGACACAGTGGGATATCCAGACATAGAAACACTCGCCTTCTCAAAGGACTTACTAGAAACAGTCCACTCCAAACCAAACAAACCGACTTTCCTACATATTCTCAAAACATGAGACAAAATCAAAAACACACACACACACACACCCACAAAGGCACCTTCTTTCCCCAAATAGGTCTGTGACTATCCAGAGCGTCCTCTGACTGGTGGGCCATACTATGTTCCCCCGAAACGGGCTGTGCTATGTCAGATCTGGTCTCCTTGGCCAAAACTGTGATGTTATCAGGAGCCAGCGGTGAGCCACTGCCTGTTTTCTCAGGTAAAGCCCCTCTTCAGAGCTTTCCTGGCATTTGTCCATCTTCAATTTAGTTGCCAAGAAAGACTGACTCTGTCCTTCTTAAATCCAAACATTTGAGACCACTGGGACTTGGACTGGGACTGCCTCAGGGTGCCTGGCTTCCTGGATCCCATGTTCAGAGTGTTCCATCAACAAGAAGGTGACATAGGTCACTTCGTCTAGAACTGAATGAGGTCACTGCCTTGGCAACCACTTTGTCTTAACAGTTGCTTCCAAGGGTCCCTGAGATGGATCCTGCCCCTACTTCCTATGACACTTTCACAAGCTAGAATGGAATATCAACCACAGGCACCCGGGAACAGCTCTCCACACAAGCCTGGTTTGGTCTATCTTCTCTACATTAAGAAGAGAGAGACTGCTTCAGACACATCCCTTCATCCTGACCTGTTTTTTTTTTTTTTTTTTTTTTTTTTTTGTCATGAAAGATGACTTTCGCACTCTCAGGTCCTTCATAGCTGCCTACATCTTCTTTAGGGATCAATTCTGCTTGGACCTTTGAGGTTCTCTGCAGGTTGAAGATCTCCTACATTCCTGTATTGTAAGACCAACTCTGTCCCTGCTATTCTCTAAAGTTAGATTGAGGGAACAGTGTATGGTTACGGTTAATAACATGTTTGATTTGGGTTAGGATCATTCTGCTGGATGAATAATGGTATTGGGAACCTGCGATATATATAAGATTATATAGGTGAAATATATGAATGAAAACAGAAATCTCGGTAACATTTGAAGCCCAGAAGGGCATTAGGTCCTTGATTGGGATACTTAGCATTTAATTATGTTCTGCACAGATGTCTCAGATAAATCTATACACAATGGCATAGGACCTGATACCTTGGATGATTGAATGTTGAGGAGAACAACCATTCAAAGAGGGAGAGTCGGTAGGATTAGGAAGATAGTTGGTAGGATTAGAAAAAAGTGTGAGTATAGCATTTGGACAAATAGTTCTTTAGCAATAGGTTTTCAGGTAGACAGAAAATGTAAATGTCAGCACATGTGAAGAGTCAGTCACAGTGATGAAATGGGGAAAATATGTAGGAAAGCAGATATCAATAGCGACATTAGGAAATCAGGCAAAGTATAAAGTGAGTGATAGCAATAGACACTTTCAACAGGCTTGAGATTGAATATATAATCTTAGGAAGTAACAAATATGTAGTCACCAATAGGATTGACATTTGAGAGCATTAGGCAACGTGGACATGGGTGATTTTCATAACCCATACTCACATTCCATTTAGGCTTTTTTACAATCGTAAGTGTGACTTTGCATTTTGTGGCCAGAATATTACTGTGATGAAACGTATATGTAGATCAGGTGACATGAGTCTTTCTTGCACCATTTTTTGGAGCAATATTTTGAAGGGGTATAAATTAGTATTGGAGGTACATATAGGTGTACCATGTATGTATGAATATAGAGATAATGCATGAATAGACCATACTGCGAATAAATAATATAACTTGTTCCAACTTTAAATAATGGATTGAATTGATATCTGAAAATACACAGGAATCATATATTGATATATATACATTCATTCCAACCAGTAATACATCTAATGGTAATATTACGGTTGTGGTTTATCATAAAGAGTGTGTGAATTTTGCTTCAAAATTGATTATGGAAATCGAAAATAATGTGTTTGGAAAGAAGTCTCATGAAATGACCAGTCAAAAACAAGGAGGAATACATATGTTCTGAAGCAGGAAGTGATTGAATGTGTTACAAATTTCTTTAAGTTTGTGAACTTGTGGATGAAATGTATATTCTATGATGTACAAAAACTGCAGAAATAGTAATGTACCAGTGTTTAATAAAAATGAACGTCAAAATACACATCATGTCCCATAGGAATCTACTTGCATTGATGTTAAAGTGGGTCAGCTACTGTAAAAATATAAGGATTTGTTTGCACCATTCACTGAAGTAACTTTTTAGTACTAGAAAACAAATATGTATTTCAGGTGGATGAATATTTTTAAAATAATCTTATGAAAAGTTTAATATAAAACCACATACATGAACAAGAATGAATTTAGGGAGTGTATAATAGGACACATATATTTTATATTTTGAAAAATCTAGAGAGTATATATATATATATACACACACACACACACACACACACAAAACACACACAGAGACATTAAAAAGTAGCAATATACATGCCAATTAAAATTCATTGTGAAATATATATCATCCACAGATCCAAAAATATTAATTTTACTGAACATGGATTTATGTATAATGTTCTTGAACTAAGAAGCTCACTCATAGTCTGAATTTTCAGTTCCAAAAGTATTAATGAGGTGTGATCTCTTCTCACACTTTGTATCTGCCAAGTTAGCCACCTCTCAAGAATATACGTGTGATACCAGGTAGGATTCTATATGTGCGTATAAAAATACATGTGCTGAATAGGCTACAGAAAAATGGAGACATTAATTCACAGATGTGTTAACATTAAAAACACATGCAGAACTATTTCAACAAAAAATAGACAAGATTTATAACTCCTACCCTATATCATGCAAAAGGCAAGACCAACTATACACCATGCCTCTTCTGAAGTGCTAGTATTTCTATTCTGTTTCGGTTATTTTTCTCCATCATATTAGAATTAATAGTCAGAGTCTAGTAGGGTATGGGTTAGTGTCAAGGATTCAGTATTTCGAATGGAAAATTGAACAATGAATCCAATGTGTATGTAAATATGTGCTACACAAAATTATTCCCACTCTCAACCAGAACAATGCCTTGACAATCCCTTCACCCCAAGTAAGACACAATTAGAGGAGAAGATTTAGAAAATCTGTGAATAAATTTGTGGAATGCAATATGCTCGGGAGCTCACAACCTTGGAAGTGGTAGAGTAGATTCCAAAAGTATGGGACAGGGTAAAAACTCCACAAACATGGAGGTCTGCTGGCCTAGAGACTTCTTGAGAAACTGCCTGTGAGGTTGGGCACTTGAAAAATATGTTGTTGTCAAGAGCTTTAGCTTCCTTTCTAGGGAGACCATAAAAGCTTGGTCTGCATCTATGAGACCTGGAGGACATGGTTTCTTATTTCCCAATGTACATGAGGCAGCAGTGCTGACTTCTCTTTTTAGATAAACTGTGGCCACTGGGGGCTAAATGTGTGCCGGTGTGCACTGTGAAGGCATATGGTCATCTTCCATTTTCGTGGTGTTTCTTCCTGCTGCACTGAGAGTTTGGTATTTGCTTCACAAAATACAAGGAGTTCAACTGGGTCACAATGCAAGAGGAAGTTCTGTCATGTATGGTGGGTCAGGTTTTGCAGGAGGATACAAGAAACAGGATCCTATCCCACATATCTTGCCCCCTTGACCATAGTAACCTGATTCTGAACAATGTCCTGAAACCTCTCCATATAACAACTTGCCTTTACATGGAAGGTTCTGCTGGCTGCACCATGTCAGTCACAAGCCATTTGGAAGCCAATGGAAGATCCACATGGCCCCACCACAGATGTTTTATCACATACCTGCCCACCACTGCTCTAACCTACTACTCAACAAATTCCAACTTACTGGCATCTCTGTTCTACACCATTTACATAAAACCCAGTCAATCAAGGCACTGTCTGGTATATTCATGATCAGCAACAGGACATCAAAAGGTTTTCCAGTGCCACCTGGTGATGGGAAATTCAAAAATTTCATGGTATTTATCTAGCCATTTTTTAAGGATGAAGTTGGAGGCACTGTGAGTTTCAATTTTTTCAATAACCATTAAATGGTTAGGAAGCTCATTTCAATGAAATCTCTGGAGAACACTCACAGGTAAGGCTTCCCAAAGAGTGTCCAAGAGATCATATGATGCTATGCCCATTTAGGTCTACAATGTGAGGTCCATATGAGTTTTGACTCTCAACTATTGGTGCCAAGTCTTTCAGAATAAAATTTGTGGTATCCTGGCTGAGAGGCTCAGTGCTCTGTGGAAAGCCACCCTGGGCCTAGAACTCAGTTTCCAAGGGCGATGCTCATGCCTGGCTTCCAAAATTCTCAACACTATTTATGGCAATACTTCTCTGAGGTCAGTTGAAGAACTCAGACTCTAAGGGAATCACACCAGAGTTCAAGAACATGTGGACCAAGTCATCTCTTCCAACCGCCACCCAAATGACCACAATTTAAATCAAAACACTCCAATGTGGCGCCCATCTTCTTCCATATAGACACTCACAATAAACTCCACTATGGCTGGAGTTTTCCATGAGGGGCATAGCCCAAGACCGTGTCCAAAATAAGCTCTTTTGCACCTAATTTGCCTAAATTCAGGGTGGCCTGGACACCCTTCTTGTGAACCAGAAGAGATTAAATAGGCCTCCTGTTAATACTGCTCCGCTTCTTCAATTTGAGGCCAAATGACTGTGGGGTTTGGATTCTTTATGTGAATTGGAGTCTTGAGAAAACCCAAGCAACTATGGGCTAGACTCTGCAAGGCTTTGAAGAACTCATTTGACCCAAAGGATCCCTAATCTGACTTGATGGAGGTCAGGAAAGTTACAGAGGAAGGCGAGAGACTTCATCCACAAGGACTGCTCTTTTGGCCATTTTGGTTTTGGATGTACACATGGGATCTTTCTTTAGATCCATCAGGACCTGAGAATCTAAGCCACAGCCTCACACAGGGTAAATAAGCTGATTCAGACACATCCTTTCCAAAGCAATTAAGCAAAGAGCCACAGGTAATGCCCATTCATTTCCATTTGAAAACTGTTTTCTTCAGGCTTCACAAAGTGGTGGACTGAGGAAAAGACCTTCCTGACATTCAGGGCAACAGAAGAGTAGGTAAACAAAAGGCCCCAAGCAGGGTTTCTCCACTAAGACTTTCCTTGTCACACTGATATCTGAGTTTTCTGAGATGCTCACCATTCCCTTCAGCTATACAGGACATGGTCATGTCACAGAGCTTCGAGGTTGTACATATCTTAAACAGAAAACCATGAACCTATTCTGGAGAGTGGCCAGAATTCAGGAATAAAACAGGAACTAAGGAAGATAGCAGGTGTTGCACATCAATAAGGCAAGCTGCAGTCCATTCATAAATAGGGGAGGATGAATGCTGTGAAGCTTTCTACTAGACAGGACATATTAATTGATGCATTCTGTTTTCTAATGTCTACAACCACGGACACAGTGGGATACACAGACATAGAAATTCTCGCCTTGTCAAACGACTTACTAGAAACAGTTCACTCCAAACAAAACAAACCGCCTTTCATACCTATTCTCAGAACATGAGACAAAACCACAAACCCACACCCACACCACAAAGGCACCTCCTTCCCCCAAGTAGGTCTGTGACTATCCGGAGTGTCCTCTGTCTGGTGGGCCTTATTATGTTCCCTGGAAATAGCCTGTTCTGTCTCAAATCTGGTCTTTTGGCCAACTCTGTGAAGTTGTCAGAAGCCAGCGGTGAGCCACTGCGTGCTTTCTCAGGAAAGGCCCCTCTTCATAGCTTTCCTTGCATTTGGCCATCCTTACATCAGTAGGTCCCAAGAAAGACTGAGTCTGTCCTTGGTAAATCAAAATAAGTTTGACCACTGGGACTGGGACTGGCTCTGGGTGCCTGGCTTCCTGGATTCCAAGTTCAGAGAGTTCCATCACTAAGGAAGTTAGGTGAAGTCACTTAATTTTGGAACTGAATGAGGTCACTGCCTTGGCAACAACTTTGTCCTAACAGTTGCTTCCAAGGTTCCCATTAGAGGGAGGCTGCTCCTACTTCCTGTGACACTTTCACAGGTCAGAGAGGTATGTCAACCATAGGCATGCAGGAGCAGCTCTCAACACATGCCTGCTTTGGTCCATCTTCTCTACATTAAGAAGAGAGTGGCTGATTCAGACACATCCCTTCATCCTGAGCAGGTTGTTTGCCATAGAAGACTTTTGCTCTCTCAGGTCCTTCATACTTGCCTACATCTTCTCCAGGGATCATTTCTACGTGAACCTTTGAGGTTTTCAGCAGGTGGAAGATCCTCTATTTTCCTGTATTTTAATACCAATTCTGTCCCTGCTCTTCTGTAAAATTAGATTGAGAGAACAGTGTATGGTTAGGATTAATAACAGGTTCGATTTGGTTTAGAAAGAAAACTACACGGTTGAGCAAACAGGGTCCTACGGTTAGCAATAATATGAGGAATTTTAATGGACCGGCCATGGCAGATAAAAGCGCAGTTAATCAGGTCACTATGTGAACCAAGACTCAAACCTCCCTTTTGGGGCCTCTGTCTCTCTTTGACGCTCTTCAAGTCGTTTTCTTAATTTATTCATAGATTCTTTTACAACTCCAGTATTGTCGGCACAAAAACAACATTCTTCCCTCAATGCAAGCAAAAAGGCACCTTTCTCTCATGAAGAGGAGGTCCAACACTCGCCTGCTTTGTAAAACAACTTCAGAAAGAGAGAGGTTAAAATTCCTGTAAAGCTGTGATGTCGGTTTTTAATGTCTTTAAGGTTTGGCCTATTTCTGCTTCTAATTGTGTCTTTGTTGTGTCTCATGGACTAGCCCACCCCTTAAGCAACTATTATTTCTAATAGGATGGCTAAAGGGAGGGATACAGGTTCCCGCTGGAACCGGGTTGTATGACCCCGTATTTGATCTTTAAATGAACCTACATCATGATAGAGAACTCTGGAAAACATCTGCATCATTACATAATTAATCACATATATTGACCATTTTATGAAAACATAAATAATGTTAAAGTGTATAGAATTATACTGTTGTAGGGATGGACAAGGAAAGGGACCTAAGATAGCACCAAACACAGGAAAACAGCCTTATTTGGTTGCATCCGGATTTAGAGGGCATTGCTTCTGTTGTAATCAATTAATCCCCTGAACCCCAAGTTTTGGTAGTTTTAGAATTTGTACCCAACATGTAAGGGAAGTGGATCAGAAGTTCACAGTCTGTAGAAATTCACAAAAATCAGTTTTTGTTTCTGTTTTTGTTCCTCTGTTCTGGGCAAGTTAACTTTTCAAGGACACCTTGGAAAGGGAGAGCTTTTTTGTCTCTTTTTTTTCTCCCTGCCAGCTGTCACCATGAAGTCCAGTTGGTAACTTTTTTATCTTAGAAATGTAGTCATCTCTGTGAAGCCCCAGCTCAAGGCCAGAGGCTTTGTTCACATATTTTGTGAAAACCTAGTAAGGCGGTGTCAAGCTTAGGGGTGGTGATTTTTCCAGCCAGTGGTCAAGTAGAACAGGGCAACACGAAAAGTGGAAGTTTATCTACATTGAACTATTTCAGAGGGACTCTTTTGCTGAAAGACCTAATGTAAGCCTCGGTGAAGACTTCTGGAGAAGGTTATTTAAGACATATCTATGGACCTGGTACAGAGGGGGAAGACTGGGAAGGCGAGGCTGAGAGCAGCTCCGTGGATCTGAGAATGAGGAAGATGAGATGTAAAAGAATAATGGAAAAGGGGTTTGGGATTTTCCCAGAACAAAACTTGAGCAGTAGAACAGGTAGAGCAGAGGTGAAGATGGGAGTGAGTATTCCAAAAACCCCTGAGGGACTTTAAATTTTTAGAAACCTGTTTTCAGTGATGACAAAGCAACTTTAAAGGCCATTTTTATTACATCTTGGAGAGGGGTCTGAGGGCTCTTCTCAGCTGGTTTGAGCTTTGGTTTAGCTTCTTAGAGGACTTGGTGGGACCTAGTGCAGGCACAGACAGAAAAAGAGATGAGTGAGTGAGTGGAGGGGTACCTCGGTACCTGCTACCTCAGCAAGGGGGCAATGGTCTGAGAACTGGCAGAGGTTTGGGTTTTTGATCTAGTAATTGGAGGTGAGAAATCACGTTGCTGAGGTGGGAGTGACAGCAGAGACTCTAGAGCAGAAGACTGAGGGTGAGGAACTATTGGAGAAGCATAGTACAGGATGTGAGTGAAGGAGGGAAAAGGATTCCGCATAGGGGAATTTTCCCCTTTTGAGCACTTGCCGAAGTTAAAAATGTCACGCAGAATTTGAGGATCTAGAGAACCCTCTGGGGGCCATAGCTTTTGGTTGTCTAATTGGTAATATGGCCAATGCTGTGTACTGAATGTGATGAGGAGTTTGGGTTCCACCAGGCAGCCCCGGTATGCTCACATCCCCATGAGTTACACAAGAAGTTGGCTTTTCCCCCACACAGCCATGGCTGTTTGTGGCTTTGATAGTCCGCCGGGCATACATCGTAATCTAGGCTAGCTAACCTGAATCTGGCTCGCGTTTCTTTGCATCCATAATGTTTGTTTCAATTATCTATGGAACGGAAGGGATTTAATGAAACTTTAGTGGCATCCTCTTCATGAGGGTTATCTCAATAGGAAAGACGTATACCAAGCTGAAAAATGTCTGGGTGGAGAGATAGCCACCAGGTCCCTAAGGGGGCTGTATGCGAGATATACCATACTTCTTGTCTAGTAGGATTTGAGATCAGCCTTCACTGCTGAACAGGCTGATGAGGGTTAGGAGTACTGGTGGCCAAGTTGAGAGTCTACAGTCTTGTCCACATAGCAAATACGAAATTTGAAATGATTACCAGTCTTTTCCAGTTTCCAACCAGAGTCTGGACACAGCGAAGGCTTTAGATGAGAGGCATGGATCCAAAAAGTGATTCTTTCTACTTTTACCGCTGTAGGTGTTATAAGTAGCACCTGGTATGTTCCTTGCCAGCGGGGTTCTAGGAATGACACCTGATGTTGTCTTATGTAGACGAAGTCTCTTACTTGATATTGATGTGGAATCCCCTCGTCCCCAGGTTGGTAGGCAGTGGCCAGCTGTTTCCACAGTTATCACTGAGTTCTTTCAATGGCTTTAAGTCTGTCAAGCAAGGGGTGTGGAAGGGATTGTTAGGCCTTAGAGTTGGGGATTAGGTCCCTTACTGGATGATGGGCATCATAGAGAATTTCATAGGGGGTGAGGTTACACAAAGAAACTGAGGGAGTATTTCTCGCATGAAACAGTGCATAAGGCAGGAGCATAGTCCAATCTTTTATGCCAGTCTCTAAGCTTAATTTTGTTAAGGTCTCTTTAATGGTTCTATTTATTTTTTCTACCTCTCCTGAGCTCTGGGGTATATAAGCATAATGTAACTTACAATTAATCCACACGTGACTTACCTGGGCCATGAACACAAGTCCATTATCAGACCCTATTACCTTAAACAGACCATATCTTGGAAAAATATCTTCCAGGATCTTCTTGAGAACCATTTGGGCCGTTGTTTTTTTTTTTTTTTTTTTCTGTGTGTGTGTGTGTGTGTGTGTGTGTGTGTGTGTGTAAGGCTTCAATCCATCCTGAAAATGTATCTACAAAGACTAGGAGATATTTAAGTCCATACCTTGCTGGCTTAATTTCAGTAATGTCCACTTCCCAGAATTGTCCTGGTCTGGTTCCTCACAGGTGCTTTCCTCTAAGAAACTTGGAAGGGTAAGCATTAAACAATTGACTGACCCAACAGGCTTTTGTTACCGGTTCAGTTTTTTTCTTTCGCTGTGTGTTGGTTAGTGGAAAACTCTGTTCTTAATCCTACAGGAGTGCCTGCAGTTTCTTTGAACCAAGGTGAGTGAGTTGACGTACATTTTTAACTTAGTGTAGGGCTTTCTGTAATTGCAGGCTGAGCTCAGTAAAGTTGAGGCATTCAGTGTCAGTGTCCTTAGATGTTATCTAAAACTTCCTGTTACTCAGGGGTCCATTGGAATTGGGCATCTCCCTTTAACAGCGGGTATAAAGGAGCAGCTAAGGACGCGAACCCATTTATCCATAACCTGCAAAACCCAGCAATCCCAAGAAACTCTCTTAGTTGTCTGCTGTAAGATGGGGTTGGTATCTGCTCAACGGTTTGTTTTCTGGGCTCAGTGAGCCATCGTTTACCGCCCCTGAGGAAATAGTCATGGAAGATTACTTCTTGCTGGCAAATTGGGCAATTTTGGCAGAAGCTCTATACCCGAGTTGAGCAAGCTCCGATAATAGTGCTTGGGTCCCAGTTCAGTTTTCCTTGGTGTTGGATGCCAGTAGCAGGTGATCCACGTATTGAAGCTGGGTGACTTCGGGGTGTGTAGTTCTGAAATTGTTGAGATCTCTGTGGAGGGCTTCATCAAAGAGAGTGGGGGAGTTTTTGAACCCCTCTGGGAGTCTAGTCCAAGTTAGTTGACTATACTTTCCGGTTTCTGGGTCTACCCACCCAAAAGCAAACAGCAACTGACTATCTTTATGCAGAGGCAAGCAAAAGAAAGCTTCTTTTAAGTCCAGAACAGTATACCATTTCTGCTCAGGGTTCAGAGTGCTAAGCAGTTTGAGCAGATTAGGTACTGTGGGGTGAATGTCCTGCACTCTGTTGTTGATCTCTCTTTGGTCTTTAACAGGTTGATAGTCCCCGGTTCCTGGGTTTTTCTTCTAATAACAGGGGAGTGTTCCAGGCCAATTGACAGGGCCTTAGGACCCCTAAGGCCAGATATTTCTGAATATAGGGCCTTATCCCATCTTTAGCATTTTATGCTTAGAAGATATTATTTGACATTGATTGGGGAGGCTGAGGTTTTTAACTCCTCTTTATTGGAGGTTGTTTCACGGCCAGGCCTAACACAGCAGTTTTTGCCCAGGCATCTGGGTAATCTGTTATCCATTTCTGCGGTAGCTTACCTGTTTGATCAGTCTTGGGGGGTGTGAAGAGTGGATGTTTATCTTCTACTAATATAGTTACAGCCGTGACTATAGGAGTTTTTACTGAAATTTCTTTTGGGGGCTTTCAGGGTTAAAAGTTATTTTGGCCCAGAGCTTCGTGAGCAGATCTCTGCCCATCAATGGGTGCGGGCATTCTGGGATTACTAGGAAGGAGTGATGGATTTTTCCTTTCCCCAGGTCCATGGTCCTCTTAGTAGTATAAGCCCGATATTTACTGCCATTAGCCCTTTGAACTACAGACCTTTTATTTGATAGACGGCCCAATGGGGCCCTAAGGTCTGAGTATACTGCTCCTGTATTCATTTCAAAGTTTACTGGGGTCCCCTACTCTTCAAAAGTTACCCTGAGCTAGGGGAAGGAATCTGAGCCCCAACTTTCTTAGTCATCCTCCAGAGTCAGAATGGCTGGCTGGCGTGTCTGTCTCTTTATAGGGCACTCTTTGGCCCAGTGTCCTTTTTTTTACGGTAGGCACATTGATCTGAGGCCAGGGGTGGCCTCTGGCACGGGCCCAGGTATCCCTTCCTGTCACCTTATGTCTTAATTTCTGGCCTCTTTCTTGTTGTGACCAGGATCTTAGTCAATGCCTTAGTCTTTCTTTTGCTTCTCTCATCATCCCTTTGCTCCCTTTCTTTTTCCCTGTTTCTCTTTTATAGTATATTTTTTTGGCTTCTCTGACTAAATCTCTCTTTTAACTTTTTTTTTTTAATATCCATGGCAGCTTCCCCAATTAAGGCCATCATGACAGATGCCTTTTGATCTGCTGCCTGAGGATCGAAAGGAGTATATCTCTTATATGCCTCCATAATTCTCTCTAGAAACATAGAGGTAAATTCATCAGGCCTTTTAATAATTTCTCTTACCATGGCCAAATTAGTTGGTCACCTAGCGGCCCCTTGGATACCCGCTATTAGAGCCTGGCAATAATTGGACAGATGCTCCCTATCTTCAAAGGTGTTGGGGTCTCAGTTGGGTTGGTTTAAGGGGAAGCCGGCTTTGATTATGTTGGGAAGTTGTGTTGGTCGCCCATCAAGTCCGAGGATATTTTTTTCTAGCTTCCAGGAGGTTTTTCCTCTCATTCCTCTGTCGTGAAGAGAGTCCCTAGGAGTTGTTGGCAGTCATCCCAAGTAGGCAGGTGTGAAAACGTTGGCGAGTTCTCTGAGTTTTTTTTAGCCGGGCCAGCTTCCTCTAGGGAAGGAGGGGCTGTGTGTGCCATTGGACAGTCATCTGGAGGGTACTGGGCCATCCTGGCTTCCTCGAATGGTGGAGAGGCTGAGTAAGCAGCAGGGGAATTACTTACAGGGTTTTGGGGGTTGGGGGACAAGGGCAGAGGATAAGGACGAGTAGAGTCTTGAGACTCAGGGAGAACAGAGGGTAGAGGTTGAGGAGCAGAGAGTTTTAGAGATAGAATCATAGGGGAAGGAGTAGGAGTGGGTGCAGGGACAAGGAAAGGCTTCACCCATGGAGGAGAAGATTTGCAGAGGTCCTGACAAGTTAAGATATATGGCTATTGATATGGATGGCTATGTGGCCCCGGCTGAAAGACAATATCTCAGACTTTTCAAATTAGTGTGAAGTAGAAACATCTTTCTAGGGGCCATCCGACTACAAAGGTGGGTTATTCTGAGACACAGAATCTGCCAGGTCTGGTGTTTTAATGAAAAAGAAAGAATCTGAGCCCTTAAGCAGACTTTGGTACAGTGATTAAGGGTCAGGGACAGAGGCATTGAAGTGCTCTGTCCCATAATGAAATATACACAGACAGTGAAAGCAAAGACACACGACACAGACAAGACAGGACAATAAAGACAGAAAATGGACGTCCAATACTGAGACCAGGACTGAGTAGCGGGCAAATCCTGATGGGCTGCCAATTCCAAATCTGAAAGAAAATATCACTGAGTCGAGGAGACTATGGTTCCTCGATTTCCCGAGTCCATCCCACAGGAACATGGCCTGTGGCTCTGTGACATGTGTGTCAGCCACCGTGGGAGAGAGCTCACGCTCTTTACCAATAGCCATTTTGTCAAACCCTAACCTGAATCCTGAAACCAGAAAGAGGGGCCTTATTTACCCCCAGAGCATCCCGTTGGGGGTCTTTCATCTGCAGCTGCCGGATCTCGCTGGTGCCACCAGAAGTAAATGTCGGGTGAGCATCGATGAAAGAGACCACCAAGAGACTGTCTAATGCAACAGCAAAGGGTTTATTGGGAGTCCGGCATGCAAGGGCTCAGAGCTCGCTTGAATAGAGCAGAGAGCCCTGAGAACAGCTTAAGAAGTGCTTATATATTTTCCTTGGAGAGGGCAGGGAGGGAAGTTTATTGATGGGTAAGGGCGAGTGGGCGGTTTGCGTGCAAATGGTTGATGGAGTACATTCTGCAGTTTGGCAGTTGGGGGCAGCACATTCTGGGAACAAGAAGAGCAAACAGTTCTCAAGATTTCAACAGTGTTTTATTAAGCATACAGAAAAACAGGACGTGACAAGTACCTATTTTATTAACCTTTCAATAGAAGTATGAAAACAGAAATCTAGGTAAGATTTGAAGCCCAGAAGTTCATTTGGTCCTTGATTGGTATACTTAGCTTTGAATTACATTCCGTAGAGATGTCCTAGAATTATGGATATACAATGACACAGGACCTTGTACCTTCTCAGAGGTCAGTTCCAAAACACAGTCTCTAAGGGGAATCACACCAAAATTCAAGACAAGGTGGACCCAATTATCTCTACCAACCGCCACACAAATGCCCACAATTAAAACCGAAACACTCCCAAATGGCACTCATCTTCTTCCAAATAGACACTCATCATAACTTCTGGCAGGAGGATTCCATGAGAGGCGCAGCACAAGACAGTGTCCCAAATTATCTCCCTTTCCCCTCATTTGCCAAAAGTCAGAGTGGCCTGGACACCCTTCCTGTGAACCAGGAGTGATCAAATATGCCTGCCATTAATACAGCTCTGTTCTTCAATTTGAGGCCTACTGTCTGTGGGGTTTAGAGTCTTTATTTGAATTGGATTCATAAGAAAACCCAAGAACCTATGGGCTAGCATCTGCAGGGCTTTGAAGAACTCAATTGACCCAATGGATCCCTTTTCTCACTTGATGGAGGTCAGGAACCTTACAGAGGAATTCGAGAGACTTCATCAACAATGACTGATTTTTTGGCCATTTTGATTATGGATCCACACATGGGATCTTTCTTTAGACCCATCAGGTGCTGATAATCTAAGCCACAGGCTCACACAGGGCCAAGAGGCTGATTCAGACACATCCCTTTACAACGCACTTAAGCAAAGAGCCACAGGTGATGCCCATTCATTTCCATTTGAAAACTGTTTTCTTCAGGCTTCACAAAAGCGTGGCCTGAGGCAAAGAACTTCCTGACATTCAGGGCAACAGAACAATAGGTAATCAAAAGGCCCTTTGCAGTGTTTCTCTACTGAGACTTTCCGGGTCACACTGATATCTGACTTTTCTGAGATGCTTGCCATTCTCTTCAGCTATCCAGTACATGTCCATGTCACAGTGGTTGGAAGTGGTACATATCCTGGATGCAAATGCATGAACCTATTCTGGAGAGTGGCTAGATTTCAGGAAGAAAACAGGAACTTAGGAAAATAGCAGGTGTTGCCCATCGATAAGGCAAGCCCTAGTGCATTCATAAATTGGGCAGGATGAATGCTGGGAAGCTTTCTACTTGACAGGAAACATCCATTGATGCATTCTCTTTTCTAATGTCTACAAGCACGGACACTGTGGGATACACAGACATAGAAACACTCGCCTTGTGAAACAACTTACTAGAAACAGTTCACTCCAAACCAAACAAATCGACTTTCCTGCCTATTCTCAGAACATGAGACAAAACCACAAACACACATCTACACCCACAAAGGCACCTCCTTCCCCAAGTAGGTCTCTCACTCTCCAGAGTATCCTCTGACTGCTGGGCCATACTATGTTCCCCCAATATGGCGTGTCCTGTCTCAGATCTGGTCTCCTTGTCCAACTTTGTGAAGTGTTCAGGAGCCAGCTGTGATCCACTACCTGCTTTTTCAGGAAAGGCCCCTCTTCAGAGAACTCCTGGCATTTGGCCATCCTCACATCAGTAGGTACCAAGAAAGACTGACTCTGTCCTTGCTAAATTGAAGCAAGTGAGACACTGGGACTGGGACTGAGACTGACTCTGTGTACCTGGCTTCCTGGATCCCAAGTTCGGAGAGTTCCATTACCAAGGGATTGAGGTGAGGTCTCATCCTTCAGGAACTGAATTAGGTCTCTGCCTTGGCAACCACTTTATCCAAACAGTTGCTTTCAAGCGTACCATGAGAAGGAGGCTTACCCTATTTTCTGTGGCACTTTCACAAATTAGAATGGTATATCAACCATAGGCACCAAGGAACCGCTCTCCACAAAGGCCTGATTTGGTCCATCTTCTTTATATTTGGAAAAGAGCCTTTAGTCCAGGGAGCACTACAGTGAACCTCTGCACTAAAACTATTAGCAAGCACCTGATGGAGGAGGCCTCCATAGGTAAGTGGCTCCTTTATAACATCTGATATCCAGTTAAGGGAGATCTCTTCTGATGACAGAGATGTGGCACGGGGAGGCTCACATATACTTCTGTGCAGAACAGTAAAGAGAATCATTCTGTCCTCTGTTCTGTTCTGTAGGGAATTCCTCTGGAACTGTAGAGAGGTGCCGATGAGCATGCACGCGCTCCTACCCTGGAGCTTTAGCAAGATGTTGCACTGTTCCCCTGTTTCTGTGTTTAGCCACCGGGTTTCTGTTTATTTGTGTTCTGTGTTCTATTTTTTGTTTTTTTGTTTGTTTGTTTTTGTTCGTTTTGTTGTGTGATTTTGGTGGTAAAAACTTAAGTATATTGGACATGAAAATCAGAAATAAAGAGAGTAAGCCTGACACCCCTTTGGACTGTGTTTTAAGGAACTGCAATGAACTTTATCCCCCTTTGCGAAGCAGGATGATAGAAGCCCCTAGCTGGCTGCCTGGAGCACACCCATTGCAGAGGGAAATGCCTGCTGGGGACTTAAGAACAGAGTATCTCCCAGGTTAACAAGTGAAACTCCTTTAAAACCCCTTGTCCCTCCAGATAAAGAGAGTCACAACTTTGGCAGAGTCCCCTGTGTTTCTCCTTTGTTAGCCAAGCAATAAACCTCCTCTTTTCTTTTTCTCAAAACCCAGTCCTCATTATTAAATTGGTATTAATTGGCTTCAAGGTCAGGAACCAAACTTTAAGTTACAAATCTTGTACCCCCCCTCTGCCCCGGAACTTTGTGAGACCTATCTACTGAAATGTTAGGAGATAGAGCATGCTTGGTGTGGAACTGAATCAGAGGAGCTAATCCTGTATGTAAAAGGAGAAACTGAGGGACTCCCAGCAGCTGCCAAAGCCCTGTTGATTCAGGGAATTACCTCCTTCCTTCCCTGCACTGTAAGGATTATGCCACCTCTGTCTTGTTAAAAAAAGAGAAAAAGAAAAAGGGGACACTAAATGCAGTAAAATCACCATGGAGACACTTTATTTTACATTTCAGGTTGCCCCTCTGTGAAAACATCTGGTCCCCTTGTGGGGACAGCTATGGTCCCACTGGTGTATGAGATTTTTCTCTTATCTGCTCTGGTTTAAAGGGTTCTCTCTGACAGCCATAGTCTGGACCTCCGTTTGGTCTGTATTGTGTCTTTGTTTCTGGCCCTTTAAGGCATGTGCAATAATGTGTTGATATTATAAATTGTTTTTTGGGAATGATCTTAGCTGAATGTGTGTCGAAATGATGATGTTTTATTTTAACAATCTGGTATCTGAATGGGTTTTTGAAGCATTGCACAATCTTGCAGTTAAAAGTCGGGTTTAGGTAATTGTTTAGTTTATGATTTCAGATAATTCATGCCAGAGAACTTAAATACTTACAATGGATAACTGAAGAACTCTACTTCCAAGTTGGGAAGAAACTTCCCAATCATACAGTCTTTTTTTTTCACCAATTTTGAATTGGGTAGCCTGGGAAAATGTCACTGTGTGTACCAGTGCATTAATTTGGACATGGATAGTAAATCATAGTATGGTGTCTGTTGACCAAACAAGATGTAAAGATATAAAATTTTGTGAATTGTATCTTAAACTTGTATCATAATTTTCAACATCCGAACCTGAAAATTATGGTTAAAATGCCTTAGTCCTGAGATGTCTGTTCAGAATAGCAGTTTTTTTCCTGCTCCTTCCAGACCTCAGCCATGACTTATGTTGAAATGCAAATGAAAGAAGCCTGCAAGCTTTGTAGGAGACTGATTTGAGATCTAAGGGAAAAAAAGGTAAATTGTATGGTATTTTCTAATTACTGGCAAGTCATTTTTTCTAGGACTCTTATTTTTTTTCTTAGATACTTTATGTTTTTTGACCTCATGATTTTGAGCATACAGACCTAGGTTAATGTTTTTCTGATCAGTTCTATCTTTGACCAACTGTGGACTTCTTGAAACATTGCAATAAAGATTTCACCTGCGAAATGCTACGAGGCCTTTACTATTATTATGTGTGCACAATTTTGTTATGTGTTGTATGTCTATATATACATATGTCCGTATATCATATATATGATACATAAATTAACATATATAAGGAGCGCTCATAAAAAAAAGCGCTCATAAAAAAAAATTTTAAAAAGTGGATCCAAAGATCTTTAATTCACGTGATTTAAATGTTTCAATTTAAATTGGATAAAGAGATAAAAACAAATGTCTTTAAATTTAAGCTTACAAAGTTTTCTAGGTGTTCAAACATCTAACAAAATATTAACATCTACAAAATGTCTAATATGCCTTGGCTCTAGTACCTTTCCTTCAACATAAAAATGGTTTACACTGTTCAATACGTTTCTCTAACTTTTTGATAAATAAGTAAAGTAAATTTGATATGGGATTACTCATTCATGAGTACTTTAGTTAGATATCTGATTGATTTACTAAGATCTTTATTTTTTTTAGTAAACTCTGTATAAGATTGTAAAAATCAGTCATGTGTTAATGAGACAAAAATTTCTTAAAACATAAGTTTACCCATAACATTGAGTTTATTAAGATTTATGTTTTCTTGAGCAAGCAACCATAAAAATTAAACAACTGATTAAATAAGAACTGTTATTTTAGAGCACTGTACTGCCATTTCTTTAAAAGCCAAACTTGATTAATGTAGAAACATAAATGTAATTGTTATGCTATTAATGTTTTCATATCTTACAGGTATGCAAGTCTGTAAGGTAGAAACCTTAAAAGAGCATTATATCAAGCTGGTGCTCTGAAGTTGTGTGGTAAAAAATATATTGTGGATTTATGTACCTGTTATCAATAAGATATGTAAATTTTTATGTTACTTTTTACATTGGGGAACAATTTAAATGTATTTTTAAGTTAATTAGAGCCTAATCTTTGTAAAGGTTAAAAACTTTCAGCATTTCTTTAATTCGTGTTTTAAATGTGATATCATATGTTGTTAGCTAATGTTCATGTGACCTCAAACAATTTATGTAAACTTTGTCAAAAGATATGTAAAAATAAAGATCAGCTTTAGAATTAAAATACTTAAGATTTATAAAGAGCCCTGCCTTACCTGGGATAAGGCTGCGTGTCCCATCTTACTACATGTGAGAATGACTATGAAACATGTAGGTCAGATAATATTTCTTTAAAGTTATGTTAAAAAGTTTTTTTTTTTTATTGTCAATATTACTAGGATCTCAAACAGGGGATATAATGTATAACTCAGCCAAAAAATTCAGGGAAGATATTACACGAACTAAGTATTTTTACTTTTGTTAATTTTAGTTTGAAATTTTCTTATAAGTGAACTAAAGATTCCCTGTTAGTGTTTTACGAATGCGTTGCTTTAAGAACACAACATGGATTTATTCAAGATAATAAGTCATCAACTACAATACAGACAGAATAATACAGATCCCAATTAATAAAAAGGTAATTATAAAGTTATAGACATTAAAGCCCAGTACTCTTAATATAAGGCTGTTAAAATTTATTTGCTGGATGTTTAAGATTAGGATTTAAAATTAATGTTAAATGAAAAGGGCCAAGAAAACCAATATTTGGCTCTTGCCCTCTGAGTCAGTCTGAATCCAGGGAACAGGGGACTTCTCTAAAGAGCTTTGAAACTCTGAGCCACATAACCTCCTGATCAGGGAGATTAATGAGACCACTGGAGAACAGAAAGCCAATCAGTGCATTTGTTACAAAGAGGAGAGTCATCAGAGAAAGGAGACATCCCTGATGCTTCTGAGGGAAGCCAAATGATCAAGCAAGACCTGGACCCACCTAGCGCAAATGGCACTAGCAGAACTGAGAATCTCCTCTCAAGTTTCCCCAGAATTGATTCCCACAAAAGCTCAGCTGACTGTTAACAATAGATAGAAACAAAAGTCAGTTTGACTGCTTCATCTTAAACACTTAGCAAAGACAGTTAAGACCAAAATACAGCCACTCCTGGGCATATTAAATAATAATAATAATAATAATAATAATAATAATAATAATAAAATTTTAAGGTATGCACTTTATCTTATCCTCCCAAAACAAGTAAGACTGGAGGCTACAAAGAAGGATTCTCACACAGGAATGCCTAATACTTATAAAAAGAGACTATCAAGAAGAGCTGCCACAGGCAGAAGTTTTCAGTTTAAGACCTACAGATATTCCTAACCTACAAAGGTAGGCTTCGTGTTTGCTAGTACGATTATCCAGCCCTGAGTAACAGAATTAAAGGTTTCTCTATTAGACGCAGAGGTCATACTAGTAAAAGGATTTTACAAGATCAGATGACATTAAATTATTAAACTGTGTCTTATTGGGAGGGCCAACTGTAACACTTAAAGTTAAATATTAAGTTGACAGTCCTGATAACTGGGGATATTAAAGACTGGTGAGGGAATTTCTATACAGTGACATGTTCTAGCTGTGCAACATTTATCCAGTACTCATGGTTTTTGTTTCACTCATAGAAGAACCCATTCACAGATGACTTTACAACCTGTTCTACCCCAACCTGACTTCAAACCGAACTGACTTCTAAAAGGCAACTCATGTCTCTCAACTGACTTCTAATAGGCAACTCATGTCCCTCACGCCGAGCCCACTCACGTCACCCTGTCTCAGGACAGAAGAAGAAAAAATTAGTGATGCCACTCTTCTTACAACAATGGAGAGAAAGATAAATAGACTATCAATATAAGTAATTAAGAAGGGTAAAATCAGCGAGATCGGTTTTGGGTGAGTTCTAAAAATTTGGAGACTCTTACCTGAGGGATTAAAATTTCCTCAGTGCTCTTCCCATAATCTATCAAAGATTTGAAAGGGACACAGAGAAAAGGGGGGAATTGTAGACCCAACCTGATCTTTTATTAAAATTGGGAGCCATCATGCCACAAAGCCATGAAAAGATAATTTTGGCTTTACCATTAATTACTTCAAATTCTGAACCTGCGTGGAATGCCTGCCCGCGCCTTGAACTCACACATGCCTGGCTCTCTGACCAGATAGCAGCCCTCTCTGAAACTTTAGTGACACATCATAAATATTTGCCTTCTCTGGCAAGACAACAACCCTCTCTGAGGCTCTAATGGTCCTCATGAATTCTCATGTAGGGACAGCAAAAAAATTGTAAACTACCTTTAGTGTGATGTTTATCAGAGTTCTGTTATCTGTAACCCCCCTTTTGTGTAACTTTCTGGGCTATAAAGCTGGGCTGTAGGAAAGCTGGGGTTGCTGTCTTGTTCCCTTCGTTTTGGGAGGGAGAGGCAGCATGGCCGGTGGAAATAATAAGCTTAATTTTATTTGATTTTAATTTGAGTCAGTGGTCTTTTCTAGCGTCCTGGTCTAACAGGTAAACACTCCAAAAACATGGAGCTCTGCCGGCCTAAAGACTTCTTGAGAAACTTCCTCTGAGTTTGGGCACTTGAAATATATGTTGTTGCAAGGAGATTTAGCTTCCTTTCTAGTGACACCATAAAAGCTGGGTCTGCATCTACGTGACCTGGAGGACATGGTTTCTTATATTCTAATGAACATGAGGCAGCAGTGCTGAATATTCTATTTGTAGGTAAACTGTGGCCACTTGGTGCTAAGTGTCTCCCCGTGTGAACTGTGAAGCCATTTGGTAATCCTCCACTTTTCGTGGTGTTTCTTGCTGCTGCACTGGGAGTTTGGTATTTGCTTCATGAAATACAATGAGTTCAACTGGGACCCAGTATTAGAGGGAGTTCTGTCACTTGTGGTGGGTCAGGGTCTGCAGGAGAATGCAACAACCAGGCTTCTATCTCACAAAGCTTGCCCCTTTGTCCATAGAAATCTGACTCTGAACCTTGCCCGGAAACCTCTCCATATAACAAGAAGGGTCTGCTGGCTGCACCATATCAGTCACAAGCCATTTTGAAGGCAATGGAAAATCCTCCTGGCCACACCACAGCTGTATTATCACACACCTGCCCACCACTGCAAAAGGCCCACTACTCAGCAGGGTCCAACTTACTGGCATCTTTGTTCTACACCATTTTCATGAAATACCGTCAATCATGGCATTCTCTTGTACACTCATGACCAGGAAAAAGACATCCAAAGGTTCTCCAGTGCCACCTGGTTAAGGGAATTTAAAAAATTTTATTGTATTTATCTAGCCATTTTTCATGGATGAAGTTGGAGGCACTGTGGGTTTCAGTTCAGTAGTGAGACACTACCTGCTTTCTCAGGAAAGACCCCTCTTCAGAGCTCTCCTGGAATTTGGCCATCCTCACATCAGTAGTTACCAAGAAAGACCGATTCTGTCCTTGGTAAATCCAAACATGTGTGGCCACTGGGACTGTGACTGGGAATGCCTCTGGGTGCCTGGCATCCTGGATCCCAAGTTCAGAGAGTTCCATCACCAAGAAAATGATATAGGTCACTTCCTTCAGGAACTGAATGAGGTCACTGCCTTGGCACCCTCTTTGTCCTAACAGTTGCTTCCAAGTGTCCCAATAGATGGAGGCTGCCCCTACTTCCTGTGACACTTTCACAATTAAGAATGGTATATCAAACATAGGCACCCGTGAACAGCTCTCCACACAGGCCTGGTTTGGTCCATCTTCTCTACATTAAGAAGAGATAGACTGCTTCAGACACACCCCTTCATCCTGACCTGTTTTTTTTTTTTTTTTGTCATGAAAGATGACTTTTGCTCTCTCAGGTCCTTCATAGCTTTCTATATCTTCCCCAGGGTTCACTTCTGCATGGACCTTTGAGGTTCTCAGCAGGTGGAAGATCTCTTACATTTCTATATAAGACCAACTCTGTCCTTGCTTTTCTGTAAAGTTAGATTGAGGAAACAAAGTATGGTTAGGGTTAATAACATGTTTGATTTGGGTTAGGAATCATTCTGCTGCATGAATAATGGTATTGGGAACCTGCAATATTTATAAGTATATATAGAGGTGAAATATATGTATGAAAACACAAATCTAGGTAAGATTTGAAGCCCAAAAGGGCATTGGATCCTTGATTGGGATACTTCACTCGGAATTATGTTGTGCACATGTGTCTCAGATAAATCTATACATAATGGCATAGGACCTTGTACCTTGGATAATTGAATGTCGAAGAGAACATCCAGTCAAAAAAGGATACTTGGTAGGATTAGGAAGATAGTTGGTAGGATTAGAAAAAAAGAGTGATTATAGGATTTGGACAAAAAGTTCTTTAGCAATAGGGTTTCAGGTAGACAGAAAATGTAAATGTCAGCACATGTGAAGAGTCAGTCACGATGATGAACTGGGGAAAATATGTAGGAAAGCAGATATCATTAGAGACATTAGGAAATCAGGCAAATGATGAATTGATTGATAGGATTAGACATTTTCAACAGGCTTGAGGTTGAATACATAATCTTTGGAAGAAACAAATATGTAGTCACCAATAGGATTGACATTTGAGAGCATTAGGCAACCTGGACATGGGTGATTTTCATAATCCATACTCACATTCCATTTAGGCTTTGGTACAATTGTAAGTGTGACTTTGCATTTGTTGACAGAATATATATGTAGATCAGGTGACATGAGTCTTTCTTGCACCATTTCTGGGAGCAATATTTAGAAGAGATATAAATTAGTATTGGGGGCACAAATAGGTGTACCATGTGTGAATATATAATATAACTGATTCCAACTTTAGAAATTGGAATAAATTGATATCTGAAAATACACAGGAAATGTTATATTGACATACATACATTCATTCCAACCAGTTATACATCTAATGGTAATATTAGGGTTGTGGTTTATCATAAAGTGTGTGTGAGTTTTGCTTCAAAATTGATTATGGAAATCGAAAATAATGTGTTTGGAAAGAAGTCTCAATAAATAACCAGTCAAAAGCAAGGAGGAATACATGTGTACTGAAGCAGGAAGTGATTGAATGTGTTTCAAATGTCTTTAAATTTGTGAACTTGTGGATGAAATGTATATACTATGATGTACAAAAACTGAAGAAATAGTAATGTACCAGTGTTAAATAAAAATGAACGTCAAAATACACATCATGTCCCTTTGGAATCTACTTGCATTGATGTTAAATTGGGTCAGTTACAGTAGAAATATAAGGATTTGTTTGCACCATTCAGTGAAGTGAGTTTTCAGTACTAGAAAACAAATATGTATTTCAGGTGGATGAATATTTCTGAAAATAATCGTATGAAAATTTGATTATAAAACCACATACATGAGCATGAGTGAATTATTTAGGGAGTGTATAATAGGACACATATATTTTATATTTGGAAAAATCTAGAGAATATATATATATATATATATATATATATATATATATATATATATCACAGAGAAACATTAGAAAGTAGCAATATATATGCCAATCAAAATTCATCGTGAAATATATAACATCCACCGATCCAAAAATATTAATTTTACTGAACATGGATTTATGTATAATGTTGTTCAACTAAAAATCTCACTCATAGTTTGAATTTTCAGTTCCAAAAGCGTTTAGGAGGGGTGATCTCTTCTCATACTTTGTTTCTGCTAAGTTAGCCACCTCACAAAAATGTACGTGTGATACCAGGTAGGATTTTTTATGTGCATATAAAAATACATGTGCTGAATTGGCTACAGAAAAAAGGAGACAGAAATTCACATATGTGTTAACTTTAAAAACACATGGAGTACTATTTCAACAAACAATTGACAAGATTTATAACTCCTACACTATATCATGCAAAAGGCAAGACCAACTATACACCATGCCTCCTCTTAACTGCTTGTATTAATATTATGTTTGGGTTATTTGTCTCCATCATATTAGGATTAGTAGTCAGTGTCTATTAGGGTATGGGTTACTGACAGGGATTCAGTATTTCGAATGGAAAATTGGAAAATGAATCCAATGTGTATGTAAATATGTGCTACACAAAAATCTTCCCACTCTCATCCAGAACAATACCTTGACAACACCTTCACCCCATGTAAGACACAATTAGAGGAGAAGAGTTAGAAAATCCATGAATACATATCTGGAATGGAATGCGATCAGGAGTTCACAACCTTGGAAGTGTTAGAGGAGTTTCCAAAAGTAAGGGACAGGGTAAACACTTCAAAAACATGGAGGTCTGTTGTCCTAGAGACTTCTTGAGATACTGCCTGTGAGGTTGGGCACTTGAAATATATGTTGTTGTCACGTGCTTTAGCTTCCTTTCTAGTGAAACCATCAACCTGGGTCTGCATCTATGTGACCTGGAGGACATGGTTTCTTATTTTCCAATGAACATGAGACACCAGTGCTGAATTCTCCCTTTGAAGGTAAACTGTGGCCCCTTGGGGCTAAATGTCTCTAGTGTGGACTATGAAGCCATATGGTCATCCTCTATTTTCGTGGTGTTTCTTGGTGCTGCACTGGAAGTTTGGTATTTGCTTCATGAAATACAAGGAGTTCAACGGGGACACAGTGCGTGAGGGATTTCTGTCACATGTGGTGGGTCAGGGTCTGTAGGAGAATACAAGAACCAGGCTTCTATTCCACATAGCTTGCCCTCTTGAACATAGCAACCTGATTCTGAACAATGTCCTGAATCCTCTCCATGTAACAAGATGCCTTTACATATAAGGGTCTGCTGGCTTCACCATGTCAGTCACAAGCCATTTGGAAACCAATGGCAGATCCACATGGTTCCACCACTGATGTTTTATCACACACATGCCCACCTTTGCTCTTGGCCCACTAATCAGCAGGATCCAACTTTCTGGCATCTCTGTTAAACACCATTTTCATAAAAACCAGTCAATCAAGGCACTGTCTGGTATACTCATTGTTGGGAAAAGTATAAACGGCAGCCATACCCCAGAAAAAAAAACCCAACATGGCGCCTAAGCACTTCTTCTTCCTACATTCTTCTTTTCTGCAGTGGTGCGAAATGTTCCCGCCCGTGTGAACTCTTCTGCTGGCGCCAATTTCAAATCTTGCTGGCCGGGAATCTTAGCCCCAATAAGAACTAATTCCTGGGCTCCGGAGCTGATATCTGAAAGAACTTGCCAATAAACGGATTGCCTGCCATTTATCTAAGCCCTCCCATCTCCTCCTTAGTTCTATATAAGCACACAGCTTTTTGCAATAAAATTGGAATTCTCCCGGTGAAGTGCCTTTGCGTGGGGAGTTCTTTCATTCTGGTGCCCCGTGTGAGGATATGGGTGAGCTCTTTCCAACAAGAGCCCCGTCCACTGCTCCACCGTGGCACTCTGCCCTGGTCTGCTCTTTTCAGACGCAGGCTTCCTGCACTCACCACTGATTTGTTGTATGTAAGCCTCCCCTGACCCCGGCTCGCCAACTCCCTTCGGGATACCGCTGGCTTTGTGACCATGATCGTCTGTGACACTCTAGACGCCTGGTAGGGGGGAGGGAATTCCTCCCACTAAGACCTTTACTGGTTGCAGTGGACCCTCTGGTGATCCGTTTCCCTTTGGGGTGTGAGGCTTCTGAGTTTACATGAGAGGCTCTGTGGTTTTTCCTCCTCTGCTGCTGCTGCCGCTGCCGGCTAGAGTTGCTGTTTCCTGCGGGCCTGCTGTGTCTGGCTGAAGCTGCCTCTCTGCTCTGGGAAAACTGAACTCCCATCCTGGAACTGCATTGTGCTGGAGCCGGAGTTCTGTTTTCATTACTTACTTCTTCTGCTGCGTTCGAAAACTTTCCTGATGTCAGGTTGCCCATGGCTCCGAACCCATTGTTTCTCACCGATCGCACTTCACTGGTGACGATCAGGTAGTGCCCTCTGTATTTCCTCATGATGGCTGGTCATTTTGGGGATGCCCACCTGACCCCCATTCGCCCTGAGCGCTTCCCGGAGTCCGTTCCAGGCCGGGTTTTCTCTTTGTCTCTCTTGCTTACACTTATTCTCTCTCTCTCTCTCTCTCTCTCTCTCTCTCTCTCTCTCTCTCTCTCTCTCTTCCATCTCTCCCTGTGACTGTGGGCACCTCTTTATCTGTACCTGAAACCTCACCTCTCAAAAGTTTAATAAAAAATCTGGCCACACTCTCCCTCACACCAGACATCAAGCCCAAACTTCTAATCAAATTCTGTACCCAAGATTGGCCTACATATCCACTGGATAATGGCAATCATTGGCCTCCAGAAGGCTCCTTAGATCCAAACCTCCTCTTGGACCTTTTTAATTACTGCCAGCATCTGAAATAGTGGAGTGAGATTCCCTGTATTGAATGTTTTAGCCTTCTCGCACAGCACCCTGTCTCTGCTCCTCCTGCCCTCCCTCTCAGGTCCTTCTTGCTTGCAAACCCCTCTCTTCCCCTAGTTCTACTCCTGACTTCGCAGATTCTTCCTCATTCGACCCAGCAGATCAACCCCCACCTTATCCCCCAGCCCCAACTGACCCTTCTCTCCGGCAAAATCCTCCTCTTCCTCTGCCTGATTCCACGGATCCTCAACCTTCCATTTCATCCCCCTCCCTTCCCCACTCTTCTGCCTGCTCCACCTCCTCCTCTTCCACAGAGACATTCCATTCCCCTCCCTCTCCTTCCTGTCCACCGCCTGCCTCTTTCAGTCCTCCTGTTACCAGGTCTAAGGGACTCCTTCCCACCCCCAAGACAATCGCACCCCTTTGTGAGGTAGCTGGTCCCAAGGGTGTCATCAGAGTCCACGTGCCCTTCTCCATGTCGGACATTACTCAGCTAGAGAGGAAGTTAGGCTCTTTCACCACTGACCCCACCACTTACATTCGGGAGTTTCAATGGGTACTGCAAGCATATAGCCTCACTCATCATGACATCTACATGCTCTTGGCCAATAAACTTCTCCCCAAGGAAAGGCAATGGTTCTGGAAGCTAGCCCAAGCCCATGCTGATGAAAATCATAGGACCAATCATAATCACCCACAGGCCCTCATGCTGTCCCAGAGCAGGATCCCCTATGGGCTTACAGTCTAGTGACCTTTTTACATCCTGCCTCTTGGCGGGACTGAAAAAGGCCACCCGCAAGGCTGTTAACTTTCAAAAGATGCAGGAGGTCATTCAAAGGAAGGAGGAAACACCTTCAGAATTCCTGGATAGACTAACCAAGTCCCTTCAGCAGTACACAAACCTCGACCCAGAAACCCCTGATGGCCGTCATGTCTTAATGACATATATTCTGGCCCAAAGCTACCCTTACATTAAAGCCAAGCTTAAAAAGTTTGAACAGGGCCCTGCTACTCCTCAGACCAAAATCCTCGCTGTCACTTTCAAGGTTTTTCATGGTAGAGAGGATGAAAGTGAATTCCGTAGGCAGAGGGCTGAAAATGCCAAATTCCAAATGTTGGCCCAGCTCATTCAGAGAAGGCCATCACCATGCCGTCCCAATATGACCCCCCCTGGAGCTTGCTTCAAATGAGGTAAGGAGGGACATTGGACCAGGGATTGTTCTTCGCCGAGGACACCCTACAACCCCTGCGCAAAATGCCATCAAAGTGGACACTGGGGGGCAGACTGCCCAACAACCCAGAAGGGAGGTTGGTCTGCTGCCCAGCAACCCCAGCCTCACCTGGGCTTGGCAGAGGAGGATTGATGGAGTCCTGGGCCTTCCCTCCAGACTATTACCATCAAGAATCAAGAGCCTAGGATCACCTTCCTGGTGGATGGACGCTTCATTAACTTCCTCTTGGATACTGGTGCCACTTTTTCGATTTTGAGGGAGTATTAGGGTCCTACCACACCCTCAAAAACTCCTATTGTCAGGGTAGGAGGTAAAAAGATTTTTCCTCAAACCCCCCCCCAATCATGTTATATGCAGCGATCCCTTTTGTCCTTCACTCACTCCTTTCTTGTTATGAGCCATTGCCCCATTCCCTTTCTGGGAAGGGACATACTCTCACTATTAAAAGTCACCATTCACTTATCACCCCACACCTCTCCTACCTCTCATTTCCTCATGATATTCCTAGGGGCAGATACACCTCCTTCATGCACTCTCCCACGACTATCTAAACCATTTAACCCTGAGGTTTGGGACACAATTACACCCTTTATGGCTAAATGCAGTCCTATTCATATTGTCTTACGGGACATTTCAAGATATGTTAGTCAACCACAATCTCCACTCACAACCACATTCCTCCTTGGATTAGAACCCATCATCCAGGATTTATTATGAAAGGGGTATCTTAGGCCTACACACTCTCCTTTCAACACACCCATTCTGGCAGTTAAGAAACCTAACGTGTCCTACAGGCTGGTTCAAGAACTTCGCCTTGTCAACTCCTCTGTGGAACCCATCCACCCGCTAGTGCCCAACCCTTACACCCTCCTCTCTCAGATCCATGCCACTACTACTCACTTCTCAGTCCTAGATTTAAAAGATGCATTCTTTTCTATTCCCTTGTTCTCAGAATCTCAGGATATCTTTGCTTTTTCATGGACTGACTCTCACACCCGCCATTCTCATCAGCTTACCTGGACTGTCCTCCCACAGGGATTCAGGGATAGCCCCCATCTCTTTGGCCAATTTCTTGCCCAGGACCTCACATCCTTTCACCTGACCTGTCCTGACTCTACTCTACTTCAATATGTCTATGACCTTCTTCTATGTAGTCTTTCTGGGAACACTCTCAATCCCACACCGCTCAGCTTCATAAATTCCTAGAAGACAAGGGATATAGGGAGTCTCCCCACAAGGCCCAGGTTTCCCAGTCTTCGGTCACCTATCTTGGTTTTTGCCTTACACCCGGGAAAAAGGAAATAACACTGGATAGGAGGCAACTCCTCTGTGATCTTTCAGTGCCCTATACGAAAGCCAAAATACTATCATTCCTAGGATTAGCAGGTTATTTTAGGGCCTGGATCCCAAATTATTCTCTTCTCTCCAAACCCCTGTATGACCTAGCAAAGGGACCCCCTAGTGAATCTCTTGCCTCCTTTCCCATCTACCACTTCCGCAGGCTTCAGCAACTCCTCTTAAAGGCACCTGCCCTTCACCTTCCAGATCTTTCAAGAATATTTCATCTATATGTCCATGAAAAAGGGGGGCAAGCACTTGGGGTCTTAGGTCAAAACTATGGGCGTACATTTGCACCTGTGTCATATTTGTCAAAGCAACTAGACCCTACCATCCGTGGGTGGGCCCCTTGCTTAAGAGCTCTGGCTACTGGACAAATTTTACACAAAGAAGCCTCTAAGCTGACTTTTGGGGCCCCTTGAACTATCCACTCCCCACATCACTTGAAGGATCTTTTAGCTTAAAAGGGCCTTCAAACTCTCCCTACATCCAGATTTCTGTCGCCCCTCACTTCCTTTCTGGAAAACCCTAATATTATTTTCCTCCCCTGCTCTGCACTGAACCCTGCCTCACTGCTCCCAATGACTCCCATGTCTCACATACCAACTCATAATTGCTTGGAAACCTTAGATGATTTCCTCCCCTGTCATTCTTCCATTTCTGAGAGACCACTCAGCAAGCCTGACCTTATCTGGTTTACTGACAGCAGTTCCTTTAGGGAGAACGGAACTCATTACTCTGGATACGCTGTATTTTCAGCCACTGAGATTATAGAGGCCAAAGTTTTGCCTTCAGGAACTACAGACAAGTAGGCTGAACTTATAGCATCCACTCGTGCCTGCCTTCCAGCACAAGGCAAATCCCTCACCCTCTAAACTGATTCAAAATATGTCTTCCATATCTTATTATCCCATGCTGATATTTGAAAGTAGCGAGGCCTACTTACCACCAAAGGTAATGCGATCACTAATTCAGCTTTTATAACCAATCTAATAGAGGCCACTTACCCACCCAGTTGGGAGTTGTCCATTGTAGGTCCCATCAGAAGGACGGCTTTCTTATCACTGAGGGCAATGCCAAAACTGACCAGGCGGCACGAATGGCTGCTACCACTTTCAATTATGGCCTCCATAGGGGACATATAATGGCCACTTTAGACAGCTCATCTGAAGCCCCTACGTCTTTCAGTAAGAACAAGCATCTTTTCAAGTTCCTTCATACTCTATTCCTTTCCAATTCTCAGTCTTTGACCCTCTTTTTACAGAGTTTATTTTCCCTCACCCCCTCTGACCAGCCATGCTACAGAATATAGCCTCCAATTGTCAGATCTGTCAGCGGACCAACCCTCATACTCCTTTAAGGCCCAAACCTTTCCTTTTCCACCAAGCCCGGGGACACATTCCCGCTGCTGACTGGCAGGTAGAATTCACCAACATGCCCACAGTATGGCGCACTAAATACCTCCTTGTCTTTGTGGACACTTTCTCAGGTTGGGTTGAGGCATTTCCCACTTCCAATAAAAAGGCTTCCCCTGTAGCTTCAATCTTACTGACAGACATCATCCCCAGGTTTGGTATGCCCACTTCCCTACAATATGACAATGGCCCTGAGTTTACTTCTAGGATCACACAAAAGGTCTCTCAAGCCCTCTCCTTCAAGTGGCATTTCAACTGTCCATATTTCCCCCAGGCTTCAGGGAAAGTGGAAAGGGTAAATCGTACTCTAAAGGAAGTCCTTACCAAATTGACAATGGAATTAAACATAGACTGGTTCAAACTCCTTCCCTTGGCTTTGCTTCGAATCAGAGCTCTCCCTAAGAAACCATCTGTACTGTCTCCTTTTGAGATAATGTATGGAAGACCTCTTATAACCCCTGGGTTGGTCATTTCACAAGGACCTCTCACCCGAGATTTGTCTTTGCCTCTCTTGCTCCATCTCCGCTCGGAACTCTGGAAATATCAGGACTGGCTTCTTCCGGACCCAGTCTCCTCTCCAAACACTCCTCCCTTAACACCTGTTAGTCTAGTCTATTATAATACCCCAGAGGAGAAAGGGACTCTTGCCGCAAAATGGGAAGGACCCTATCCTGTCATTCTCTTTACCCTTACCGCCGCCAAACTCTCCTTACCAGACAACTGTCTCACTCCCTGGATTCACATGTCTAGGTTGAAGCCACATCACCAGGAGGCCCCATATGCTGAAGACAGGGCCACCCCAGAGGAACTCCAAGAATCACCTACTGAACCTCCCCTTTACTCCTGCTCTCCTCACCCATCTCACCCATTTTAGTTGTGGCTCACACGGTTTTCCTTGCAGCCCAATTCCTCTTAAAGAAGGCACAATGAGCTCTCCCAACACCCTAGTCTTCTCTAACTGCTTGTTTTTTGTGCTCTGCTTATTTTCTGTGCTCTGTCAGGACTGTCTTTACCCTCCTCACCTACCATGCATTTATTCACTTTTCGGGAACGATACTCAGAACATGGCATGCAGAAGGTCTGCACAGTGGATGCAACTACTTGCTTCATCCACAACTGCACCTCTATTTCCCTAAAATTGTCACCTTAAGGACCTTCGTCCCTGGTAGCTGGAACTGGCCTTTCATTTGCTTCCTTTTTGATCAAACAAAAGACTATTGTCATTGGTGGCCTGAGATATATAATGGGTGCCCCTATTGGTCATGCATGTTCCATGATGAACGTGGTAGCTATTCTTACCACTCATTTGGTTACCCTGAAGGGTGGACTTCTAGTTACATAAAGTGGCATAAAGGCTCTTCATCCAGTAACAATGGATGGTATACTTTAGATAAACCTGACCCCAAGGCCAAACGATAGGGCTATGTTGAGTTTGCTGTCTATGCTCGGACAACCTCAGTCAGACCCACAGGGTGGATGACTATTGGCCGCACCCTGATTACGCAACCTAAGGCAACCATCCAGGTAGTCGAACACATTAAGGACTCAGAATCAAAACTTCGAGATCATATCCATAGCTCATCCAAAGAGGATTCAGAGCCTTCAACCCTCTCAGGTCCCCCTCCCACATGGCTCAATTTGCTACACCAAACTTTTTGATTATTAAACTCCACCCCTCTTTCTGTGCCTACTTCTCAGTGCTTTCTCTGTGCTTCACTTAGTCGTCCACTTCTAGCAGCAGTCCCATTAGCGGCAGGAAATATTCCAGCAAAACCCTACAATTTCTCTAAAAAGGACAACCCCTACATGTGACACGTATCCCACTGTGGGAAAGTTATTCCACCAATACTTTATTTTCTTTCATCTGTTTCCACCTGCCAATAATGAATCCTTTACCCATTTGTTCCTTGAGCTACAGCACCCCATAGAGCCCTGTGTTTATGCAACCTGGACATTTCCTCTGGTGTAATGGTTCTTTAAGTACCTCAACCATCAATGTCTCTGGCGCCTGTTTCTTGGTTACTGTAGTTCCTCAGCTATCTTTGTATACTCCCACCGAATTCTGACAGTTGGCCCTACCTTCCCGCACCCGTAGGGTAGTCTTTCTGCCGGTTCTGGTAGGCCTCATTTTAACAACCTCAGTGACGGGTCTCGGACTCTCTGGTGGAGGTATAGGTCATGTTCTATGGGATCCAATGACCTTCAACAAAAACTGCAGGAAACACTCAATACCATGGCTGAGTCTCTGGGTTCCTTGCAGCGGCAGGTTACTTCATTGGCACAAGTGGCTTTACAGAACCAAAGGGCAATTGATCTTCTCACTGCAGAAAAAGGGGTTACATGCCTATTTCTCAGAGAGGAATTTTGCTATTAAGTTAATGAATCTGGGCTAATAAAAAAAAATGTTGTTAAATTGCAGGAATTATCGACCCAATTGCTCAAACCTACCTCCTCCAATCCCATAACGGGGTTCTTCCAATCCTATCTTGCCATGTACTTACTACATATCTTGGGTCCCCTTATTTGGATGCTCCTTTTTTGTGCTCTCTTGCCCTGCATAATGAAGTGCCTTCAAACCCAACTGCATAAAATTCCTAATCAAACTTTCAACCAGCTTTTGCTTAGTCACTACCAGCCTCTGATGACCGATGAATCCCCAACATCTCCAAGAGAACAGTTCACTCAGTGATGAAGCTCACTACCAGGCACGATGGAATGCAACGGTATTAGACAGCGGGAGACAACGAGCTCGGAGAACCTCTTAATCTGCCATCCTGGATTCATAGTCTTTACCACCTTCTAAGCTTTCTCATGGCCCTTGGCCTCTTCTATGTCAGTCCCCCCACATGGAACTTCTGCCAAAAATTGACATTTGCTTTAATTTTTATCTTCATTCTGTTTTTATTCGCTCTGATCTTCTTCAGGTGCTGGCAACACCATGTCCAGGCAACGCTTCCAGTATTTCCTTGCGTCTCTGTTACAGGACCAGTGGCTGATACCAACAATCTCTTCCATCCAGGACTTGTTCCATGCCATCGACATCTTTGGCTTCAGGGAACATTCATTGACTTCACCCCTATGAAAATAGCTGTCTATAGCCACTGGGTTTTTTTTCTGGCTGCCATGATATCCCCATACCTGCCCCCTGAGCATTCCTCCACTTCTCTTTCTAGGCCCCACACCACCCCCACACAGCAGGAAGCAGCCAGATCTGACAAACGACACCCCACTTCCTAAGAAAACAAAAAGGGTGGAATGTTGGGAAAAGAATAAATGGCAGCCATACCCCAGAGAAAAACCCCAACATGGCGCCTAAGGACTTCTCCTTGCTACCTTCTTCATTTCTGCAGTGGCGCAAATAGTTCCCGCCCTTGTGAACTGTCCCGCCAGCGCCAATTTCAAATCTCGCTTGTGGGGAACCTTAGCCCCAATGAGAACTAATTCCTGGGCTCTGGAGCTGATATTTGAAAGAACTTGTCAATAAACGGGTTGCTGCCATTTATCTAAGCCATACCATCCCCCCCTTAGTTCTATATAAGCACACAGCTTTTAGCAATAAAATTGGAATTCTCCCGGTGAAGTGTCATTGCGTGGGGAATTATTTCACTCATGTTCAGCAACAGGATATCCAAAGGTTCTCCAGTGCCACCTGGTAATGGGAATTTCAGAAATTTGATAGTATTTATTTAACCATTTTTGAAGGATGAAGTTGGAGTCACTGTGCGTTTCAATTAATGCAGGAACCATTATGTGGTGAGGAAGCTCATTTAAATGAAATCTCTGGAGAAATCTCACAGGCAAGGCTTCCCAAAAAGTGGCCAAAAGGTCACATGAAGCCAGGATCATTGAGGTCTACAATATGAGTTCCATTTGTGTTTAGACTCTCAATTATGGCTGCCAAGTCTTTCAAAATAAAATCATGTGATATCCTGGCTGAGATTCTCACTGCACTGTGGAAAGACACCCTGGCCCTCGATCTCAGTTTTCAAGGGCGCATCTCATGTGTGGCCTCCTAAAATCCCAACACATTTCATGGCAATACTTCTTTGAGGTAAATTCCAGAACTCAGTCTCTAAGAGGAATCATGCCAGAATTCAAGCCCAGGTGGATCCAGTTATCTCTTCCAACCGCCGAACAAATGACCACAATTAAAACCAAACACTCCCACATGGCCCTCATCTTCTTCCATATAGACACTTATCATAACCTCTGGCTGGAGTTTTTCATGAGGGGTGCAGCCCAAGACAGTGTCAAAAATAAGCTCCCTTGCCCCTCATTTGCCTAAAGTCAAGGTGGCCTGGACACCCATCCGGTGAACCAGGAGTGATCAGATAGGCCAGCTGTTAATACTGCTCTGCATCTCCAGTTTGAGGCCTACTGACTGTCAGGTATAGATTCTCTATATGATTTGGAGCCATGAGAAAACCCAAAAACCTATGGGTTAGCCTCTGCAGGGCTGTGCATAACTCATTTGAACCAAAGGATCCGTATTCTCACTTGATGGTGGTCAGGAACCTTACAAATGAATGCGAGAGACTTCATTCACAATAATTGCTCTTTTGGCCATTTTGGTTTTGGATGCACACATGGGATCTCTCTTTACATCCATCAGGTGCTGAGAATCTAAGCCACAACCTCACACAGGGCCAAGAGGCTGATTCAGACACATCCCTTTCCAAAGCAATTAAGCAAAGAGCCACAGGTGATGCCCATTCATTTGCATTTGAAAACTGTTTTCTTCAGGCTTCACAAAGGGGTGGCCTGAAGCAAAGACCTTCCTGACATTCAGGGAAACAGAACAATTGATAAGCAAAAGGCCGAAAGCATGGTTTCTCCACTGAGACTTTCTTGGTCACACTGATATCTGAGTTTTCTGAGATGCTTGCCATTCCCTTCAGCTATCCAGGACATGGCAATGTCACAGAGCTTGGAGGTGGTACATATTTTGGACACAAAACCATGAGACTATTCTGGAGAGTGGTGAGAATTCTGGAAGAAACAGGAACTTAGGAAGGTAGCAGGTGTTGCCCAAGGATAAGGCAAGCTGCAGTCCATTCATAAATTGGGCAGGATGAATGCCGGGAATCTTTCTACTATACAGGACATATCAATTGTTGCATTCTATTTTCTAATGTCTACAACCACGGACACAGTGGGATACACAGAAATAGAAACACTTGCCTTGTCCAACGACTTACTAGAAGAAGACCACTCCAAATCAAACAAACCATCTTTCCTACCAATTCTCAGATCATGAGACAAAACCACAAAATCACACCCACCCCACAAAGACACCTCCTTCCCCCATGTAACTCTGTGACTATCCGGAGTTTCCTCTGAGTCGTGGGCCATACTATGTTCCCCCAAAATGGCCTGTCCTATCTCAGATCTGGTCTCCTTGGCCAACTCTGTGAAGTTGTCAGGAGCCTGCGGTGAACCACTACCTACTTTCTCAGGAAAGGCCCCTATTCAGAGCTCTCCTGGTATTTGGCCATCCTCACATATGTTGGTACCAAGAAAGACTGACACTCTCCTTGGTAAATTCAAACAAGTGAGCCTACTGGGTCTGGGACTGGACTGGCTCCTGGTGCCTGGCTTCCTGGATCCCAAGTTAAGAGAGTTCCATCACCAAGGAAGTGAGGTAGATCACTTCTTCAGGAACTGAATGAGGTCATTGCCTTGACAACCACTTTGTCCTAACAGTTGCTTTCAAGAGTCCCATGAGATGGAGGCTGCCCCTACTTCCTGTGACACTTTCACAAGTTAGAATGGTATATAAACCATGGGCACCCGGGAACAGCTCTCCACCTAGGACTGGTTTGGTCCATCTTCTCTACATTAAGAAGAGAGAGGCTGATTCATACACATCCCTTCATGCTGACAAGGTTGTTTGCCATAAAAGATGACTTTTCTCTCTCAGGTCTTTCGTAGCTGCCTACATCTTCTCAAGGGATCATTTCTGCATGGACCTTTGATGTTCTCAACAGCTGGAACATGCCCTACATTCCTGTATTTTAAGAGCAACCCTGTCCCTGCTGTTCTGTAAAGTTCGATTGAGAGAACAGTGTATGGTTTGGGTTAGTAACATGTTCAATTTGGGGTTAGGAATCCTTCTGCATGACGAATAATGCTATTGGGAAACTATGATATTTACAAGAATATATAGGTGAAATATAAGTATAAAAACAGAAATCTAGGGAAGATATGAAGTCCAGAAGGGCATTGGGCCCTTAATTGGTACACTTAGCTTTGAATTATTTTCTGCAAAAATGTCTCAGATAAATCTATATACAATGGCATAGGAGCTTGTACCTTGGATGATTGAATGTCGAATAGAACACCCACTCAAAAAGGGATTGTCGGTAGGATTAGAAAGATAGTCAGTAGGTTTACAAAGAAGAGTGAGAATAGGATTTAGACGAAAAGTTCTTAAGCAATACATTTCAGGTAGACAGTGAATGTAAATGTCAGCACAAGTGAAGAGTCAGTCACAATGATGAACAGGGAAAAATATGTAGGAAAATAGATATAAATAGAGACATTACTAAATCAGGCAAAGTATAAAGTGAGTGATAGGATTAGACATTTTCAACAGGCTTGAGGTTGAATATATAATCTTAGGAAGAAACAAAAATGTAGTCACCAATAAGATTGACATTTGAGAGCATTAGGCCACCTGGACATGGAAGGTTTTAGTAATTCATGCTCACTTTCCATTTAGGCTTTGGTACAACCTTAAGGGTGACCTTTGATTTTTTTGTCCAGAATATTACTGTGATAAAATGTATATATAGATCAGGTGACATGAGTATTTCTTCCACCATTTTTTGAGGAATATTTTGAAAACGTATAAATTAGTATTGAGGGTAAAAATAGGTGTACCCTGTGACTATGAATATAGAGATAATGCATGAATAGACCATACAGTTAATAAATAATATAACTGGTTCCACTTTAAATAATGTATTGAATTGATATCTGAAAATACATAAGAAATCATATATTGATATATAATCATTCATAACAACTAGTTATACGTCTAATTGTAATCCTAGGGTTATGGTTTATCATGAAGAGTGTGTGAGTTTTGCTTCAAAAGTGATTATGGAAATCAAAAATAATGTGTTTGGAAAGAAGTCTCATGAAAAGACCAGTTTGAAACATGGCGGAACACGTGTTTTCTGAAGCAGAAAGTGATTGAAAGTGAAATAAATGCCTATAAATTTGTGAACTTGTGGATGAAATATATATCCAATAATGTGCATAAACTGAAGAAATAGTAATGTACTAGTTTTGAATAAAAATGAACTTCAAAATACTTATCATGTCCCATAGGAATCTACTTGCATTGATGTGAAAATGGATCAGTTACTGTAGAAATATTAGGATTTATATGCACCATTCACTGAAGTTAGTTTTCAATACTAGGAAAAAAAATACGTATATCAGGTGAATGAATATTTCTGAGAATAATCTTGTGAAAATTTGATTATAAATCCACATACATAATCATGAATGAATTTAGGGAGTGTATAATAAGACACATATATTAAATATTTTGAAATATCTGGAGAGAATATATATATATATATATATATATATATATATATATATATATATATATATATATATATATATATATCTCCACACACAGATTTTAAAAATTAGCAATATATATGCCAATCGAATTACACCGTGAAATATGTATCATCCACAGATCCAAAAATATTCATTTTACTGGATATGGATTTATGTATAACTTTTTTCAACTAGGAAGCTCACCCATAGGTTGAATTTTCAGGTCAAACAGCGTTTAAGAGGAGTGATCTCTTCTCACACTTTGTATCTGCCAAGTCATGTAACTCACAAGAATGTACGTGTGATACCAGGTAGGATTCTATATGTGCATATAAAAATACATGTGCTCAATAGAATACAGAGAAAGGGAGACAGGAATTCACATATTTGTTAACTTTAAAACCACACGGAAAACTATTTCAACAAAAAATTGACTAGATTTATAACTCCTACCCTATATAATGCAAAAGGCAAGTCCAAGTATACAACATGCCTCCTCTGAACTGCTTGTATTTCTATTCTGTTTCCGTTATTTTTCTCCATCATATTAGGATTAGTATTCAGAATCTAGCAGGGCATGTGTTAGTGTCAGGGATTCAGTATTTCAAATGTAAAATAGAAAAATGAATCCAATGTGTATGCAAATATGTGCTAAACAAAATCTTCCCACTCTCATCCAGAACAATTCCTTGATATTTTTTTCGCCCAAAGTAAGACACAATTAGAGGAGAAGTGTAATAAAATCTGTGAATAATATGCTCAGGAGTTTACAACCTTGGAAGTGGTAGAGGAGTTTCCCTAGTATGGGACAGGATAAACACTCCATAAACATGGAGCTCTGCTGGCCTAAATACTTCTTGAGAAACTGCCTCTGAGTTTGGGCACTTGAAATATATGTTGTTGTCAGGAGCTTTAACTTCTTTTTAGTGAGACTATCAAAGCTGTGTCTGCATCTATGTGACCTGGAGGACATGGTTTCTTATTTTCCAATGAACATGAGGCAGCAGTGCTGAATTCTCTCTTTGTAAGTAAACTGTGGCCACTGGGGGCTAAGGGTATTCTCATGTGGACTGGGAAGCCATTTGGTCATCCTCCACTTTTCGTGGTGTTTCTTGCTGCTGCACTGGGACTTTGGCATTTGCTTCATGAAATAAAAGAAGTTCAACTGGGACACAGTTCTGGAGGCAATTCTTTCATGTGTGGTTGGTCAGGGTCTGCAGGAGAATGCACCAACCAGGTTTCTATCCCACATAGCTTGACCCCATGTCCATAGTAACCTGATTCTAAACATTGCCCGGAAACATCTCCATATAACCAGAAGCCTTTACATGGAAGGGTTTGCTGGCTGCACCATGTAAGTCACAAGCCATTTGGGATCCAATGGCCGATCCACATGGCCCCACCACAAATTTTTTATCACACACCTGGTTACCACTGCTCTAGGCCCACTACACAGCAGGTTCCAACATATTGGCATCTCTGTTCTACACCATTTTCATGAAACCCACTCAATCAAGCCACTGTCTTGCATATTTACGATCAGCAACAGGACATCCAAAGTTTCTCCAGTGCCACCTGGTCATGGGAATTTCAATAATTTCATGGTATTTATCTAGGCATTTTTCAAGGATGACATTGCAGGCACTGTGGGTTTCAATTCATTCAGGAACCTTTAAATGGTGAGGAAGCTCATTTCAATGAATGCTCTGTAGAACTCTCACAGGCAAGGCTTCCCAAAGAGTGGCCAAAATGTCACATGAAGCCAGGCCTATTGAGGTCTACAATGTGACGTCCATGGGTGTTGTGACTCTCAACAATGGCTGACAAGTCTTTCAGAATAAAATCTTGTGATCTTCTGGCTGAGATACCCAGGGCTCTGTGGAAAGCCACCCTGGGCCTAGATCTCAGTTTCCAAGGGTGATTCTCATGGGTGGACTCCTAAAATCCCAACAAAATTCATGGCAATACTTCTCTGAATTCAGTCTCTAAGGGGAATCACACCAGAGTTCAAGCCCAGGTGGTCCCAGTCATGTCTTCCAACCGGACACAAATGACCAAAATTAAAACCAAAACCCTCTCATATGGCCCTCATCTTCTTCCATATAGACACTAATCACAACCTCTGGCTGAAGGTTTCCATGAGTGGCGGAGTCCAAGAGAGTGTCCAAAATAACTCCCTTGCCCCTCATTGGCGTAAATTCAGGGTGGTCTGGACACCCTTCATGTGAAACAGGAGTGATCAAATATGCTAGACGTTAATACTTCTATGCTTCTCCAATTTGTGGAAAACTGAGTGTCAGGTATATATTTTTATGTGATTTGCAGTCATGAGAAAACACAAGCTCCTCTGCAGGTCTTTGAAGAACCCATTTGACCCAAAGGATCCCTATTCGTACTTGATGGAGTTCAAGAACTTTAAAGAGGAAGGCGACAGACTTCATCCACAAGGACTGCTTTTTGGCCATTTTGGTTTTGGATGCACACATGGGATCTCTCTTTACATCCACCACGTGCTGAGTATCTAAGCCACAACCTCACACAGGGCCAAGAGGCTGATTCAGACACATCCCTTTTCAAAGCAATTAAGCAAAGAGCCACAGGTGATCCATATTCATTTCCATTTGAAAACTGTTTTCTTCAGGCTTCACAAAGGGGTGGCATGAGGCAAAGACCTTCCTGACATTCAGGGCAACAGAACATTAGGTTAGCAAACGGCCCAAAGCAGTGTTTCTCCACTGAGACTTTCCTGGTCACACTGATATCTGAATTTTCTGAGACGCTCGCCATTCCCTTCAGCTATCCAGTACATGGCCATGTCACAGAGCTGGGAGGTGGTACATAACTTGGTCACAAAATCATGAGCCTATTCTGGAGAGTGGCCAGAATTCAGGAAGAAAACAGGAACTTAGGAAGATAGCAGGTGTTACCCATCCATAAGGCAAGCCGCATTCCTTTCATACATTGGGCAGAAAGAATTCTGGTAAGCTTTCTACTAGCCTGGACACATCCTTTGATGCATTCTCTTTTCTAATGTCTACAACCATGGACACAGTGGGATACACAGACTTAAAAACACTCGCCTTGTCAAATCACTTGTTAGAAATCGTCCACTCCAAACCAAACAAACTGCCTTTCCTACCTATTCTCAAAACATGAGACAAAATCACAAACACACACTCACACCCACAAAGTCACCTCCTTTCCCAAAGTAGGTCTCTGACTATCGGGTGTGACCTCTGACTGGTGGGCCGTACTATGTTCCCATCAAATGGCCTGTTCTGTCTCAGATCTGGCTTCCTTGGCCAACTCTGTGAAGTTGTCAGGAGACAACGGTGAGCCACTTCCTGCTTACTCAGGAAAGGCCACTCTTCAGAGCTTTCCTGGCATTTGGCCATCCTCACATCAGTAGATACCAAGAAAGACTGACTCTGTCTTTGGTAAATCAAAAGAAGTGAGACCACTGGGACTGGGCCTGGGACTAGATTTGTGTGCCTGGATGCCTGTATCCCAAGTTCAGAGAGTTCCATCACCAAGAATGTGAGGTGAGGTCACTTCCTTCAGGAACTGAATGAAGTCATTGCCTTGGCAAGCACGTTGTCCTAACATTTGCTTCCAAAGGTCCCATGAAATGGAGGCTGTCCCTAATTCCTTTGACACTTTCACAAGTTAGAATGGTATATCAAACATTGGTAACCAGGAACAGCTCTCCACAGAGGCCTCGTTTGGTCCTTCTTCTCTACATAAAGAAGAGAGAGGCTGATTCAGACACATCCCTTCATGCTGACCAGGTTGTTTGCAATGAAAGATGACTTTTGCTCTCTCAGTTCCTTCATAGGTGTCTACAACTTCTCTAGGGATCATTTGCGCATAGACCTTTGAGTTTCTCAGCAGTTGGAAGATCCCCTAAATTCCTGTATTTTAAGACCAACTCTGTCCTTGCTCTTCTCTAAAGTCAGATTGAGGGAACAGTGTATGGTTAGGGTTAATAACAGGTTTGATTTGGATAGAAATCATTCTGCTGGATGAATAATGGTATTGGGAACCTGCGATATTTTCAAGAATATATAGGTAAAATATATGAATCTGAAAACAAAAATCTAGGTAAGATTTGAAGCCCAGAAGGGCATTGGGCTTTTGATTGGGTATTAAGCATAGGACCTTGTAACTTGGATGATTGATTTTCAAAGAGAACTTCCAGTCAAAATGGATAGTCAGTAGTATTAGGAAGATAGTCGGTATGTTTATAAAGGAGAGTGAGTATAGGATTTGGACCAAAAGTTCTTTAGCTATAGGGTTTCGGGTATTGAGTGAATGTAAATGTCAGCACATGTGAAGAATTAATCACAATGATGAACTGGGGAAAATATGTAGGAATGCAGATATCAATAGAGACTTTAGGAAATCTGGCAAAGTATAGTCGGTAGTGAAATGTTAATAAAATAGATTCTTGTCACTTCCTGTTTTTCTGTATGCTTAATAAAACACTGTTGAAATCTTGAGAAGTGATTTCTAATCTTTTTCCCAGAATGTGCTGTCCCCAACTGCCAAACTTCAGAATGTACTCCCTCACCCAGTTGCACGCAAACTGCTCACCCACCCAGGCCCATCAATAAACTTTCCTCCCTGCCCTCTTCAAGGAAAGTATATAAGCTCTGCTTAAGCTGTTCTCAGGGTTCTCTGCTCTATTCAAATGAGCTCTGAGCCCCAGCATGCTGGACCCCCAATAAACCCTTTGTTTTTGCATGAGAGAGTCTCTTGGTGGTCTCTTCCCCCAATGCTCTTCCGATATTTATATATGGAGGTTCCACCGAAATCCAGCAGTGGTGAACGAGAGACCCCAATGGGCTACTCTCAGGGTAAGTAAGGCACCTCTTTCTGGTTTCAGGTTTCAGGTTAGGGCTTGGCAAAATGGCTGTCGATGAAGTGTGTGAGCTCTCTTTGATGGTGGCTGGCAGACGTGTCACAGAGCCACAAGCCAAGTCCCTGGGGGACGCCACAGAGGACTCGGGAATCGAGGAATAATAGTCTCCTCGACTCAGTGATACTTTGTTTCAGATTCGGTATTGCCAGCCCATCGGGTTTTGCCACCTGCTCAGTCTTGGTCTCAGTGTTGGACGTCCATTGCCTGTCTTTATTGTTTTCTCTTGTCTGTGTCCTGTGTCGTTGCTTTTACTGTTTGTGTATCTTTCATTATGGGACAGATCACTTCAATGCCTCTGTCCCTGACCCTTGATCTATGGACCAAAGTCCGCTTAAGGGCTCAGAATGTTTCTTTTTCAGTAAAACGCTGGACCTGGCAGACTCTGTGTGCCACAGAATGGCCCACCTTTGGATTCGGATGGCCCCTAGAAGGATCTTTCTACTTCCCACTAATTTAAAAAGACAGAGATATTGTCTTACAGCCAGGGCCACATAGCCATACTGATAAACAGGAATATACCTTAACTTGGCAGGACCTCTGCAAATCTCCTCTTCCGTGGGTGAAGCCTTTCCTTGCTGTGTCCCCGTTCCTACTCCTTCCCCCACGATCTCTCAACCCCTCTGCTCCTCCTCCTCCACCACCCTCTGTTCTCCCTGAGTCACAAGATTGGACTCTACTGGACTCTCGTCCCCCTCCTTATCTTCTACCCTTGTCCCACAACCCCCAACACCCTCTAAGTGATTCTCCAGCTGCTGACTCAGCCTCTCCGCAATTGGAGGAAGCTAAGCCAGCCCAGGGCCCTGCAGATAACTCCCCTGCGTCACACACAGCCCCTCCTCCCCTGGAGGAAGCTGGAGTTGCTAAAGGAACTCGCTGGTGGCAAATGATTGAAAACCCTGGAACTCCCGTGTTGCTTCCCTCCATCCCTAAGGACCAATGATTGACGATGGCCATAGGGAAAAAATGCAAGCCTACCAGTATTGGCCTTCTCCTCTTCAGACCTATATAAATGGAAAAATAACAATCCCCCTTTTACCGAGGACCCAACCTGGCTCTCAGGTCTGGTGAAGTCATTGATGTTTTCACACCAACCTACTTGAGATGACTGCCAACAACTCCGAGGGACTATCTTCATGACAGAGGAACAAAAGAGAATCCTCCTGGAGGCTAGAAAAAAGTATCCTCGGACCAAATGCGTGACCGACAAAACTTCCCAATATATTCAAAGCCGGCTTTCTCTTGAAACGACCCAACTGGGACCCCAAAACCTTTGAAGGTAGGGAGCATCTGTCCACTTATCGCCGGGCTCTAATAGTGGGTATCTTAGTGGCCGCTAGGTGACCAACTAATTTGGCCAAGGTAAGAGAGATTATTTAAGGGCCTGATGAATCTCCCTCTATGTTCCTAGAGATAATTATGTAGGCATATAAGAGACATACTCCTTTCGATCCTCAGGCAGAGGAACAAAAGGCATCTGTCACAATGGCCTTTATTGGGAAATCTGCCCTGGATATTAAAAGAAAGTTACAATGCTTAGATGGATTACAAGATATGACTTTGAGGGATTTAGTCAGAGAACCCGAGAAGGTATACTTTAAGAGAGAAACTGAGGAAGAGAAGGGAGCTGAGTGAGGATAAAAGAAACAAAAGACAGACTAAGGCATTGACTAAGGTCCTGGTCACAACAACAAATAGGCCAGAAATTAAGAAACAGAGAGACAGGAAGGGATACCTGGGCACACACTAGAGGCCACCCCTGGCCTCAGATCAATGTGCCTACTCTAAAGAAAAAGGACACTGGGCCAAAGAGTGCCCTAGAAAGAGACAGCCATGCCAGCCAGATATTCTGACTCTGGAGGAATACTAAGAAAGTCCGGGCTCAGATCCTCTCCCTGACCTCAAGGTAACTTTTGAAGTGGAGGGGAACACAATAAACTTTGAAGTAGATGCAGGGGGAATATACTCAGCCCGTAAGGCCCATTGGGCACTCTACCGAATAAAAGGTCTCTAATTCAAGAGTCTAACAGAAGTAAATATCGGGCTTTGACAACTACGAGGACCATGGACCAGGGAAAAGGAAAAATCCATCACTCCTTCCTAGTAATCCCAGAATGCCTGGCCCCATTGATGGGCAGAGTTCTGCTCACCAAGCTCTGGGCCAAAATAACTTTTAACCCTGAAGGCCCTCAAGTGGAATTTTTTAATCCTTCAGTAACTACTCCTATAATCATGGCTCTAACTATGTCAGTAGCAAATGTTCATCAACTCACTAACCTTTGTTCAAAGAAACTGCATTCATTCGTGAAGGATCAAGAACACAGTTTTCCACTAACCTACTCACAGCAAAAGGAAATAACTGAATGGGTAACAAAAGCCTGTCAGGTCCATTAATTGGTTAAAGCTTACACTTCCAAGCTTCCTGCAGGAAAGCACGTATGAGGAACCAGACGAGGACAATTCTGGGAAGTGGACTTTACTGAAATTAAGCAAGTAAGATATGGACTTAAATAACTCCTAGTCTTTGAATATACATTTTCAGGATGTATTGAAGCCTTCCCCACACACACACACACAAAAAAAAAAGAAATAAAAAAGAAGAAAAAAGAAACATCGCAAAAGGTTGTAAAGAAGATCCTGGAAGATATTTATTCTCCCCTTGACGACCAGTATCTTAACCCTAATCAGCCCCTTAAGCTGCGATGGCTGATCACAAATCCTACTGGACACGAAGTATGGCCTATCTCGAATACAGCCCCCTTACGTACCTGGTGGCCATCTCTCCACCCAGTCATTTGTCAGCTGGCTATAGGTCTTTCCTAGTGGGATATCCCTGATTAACAGGATCCCACTAAAATTCCATTAAATCCCTTCCGTACCATAGATAATGGAAACAAACATTATAGATGTAGGGACACGTGAGCCAGATGCAGGTTGGCTAGCCTAGATTACTATGTTTGCCCGGCAGACTATCAAAGCCACAAACAGTCACGGCTGTGGGGGGGGGAGAGCAGACTTCTATTGTAAGTCATGGGGATGTGAGCATACAGGGACTGTCAGATGGAACCCAAACTCCTCATCAAATTCTGTACACAGCATTGGCCATATTACGAATTAGATAACCAAAACCGATGGCCCCCAGAGGGGTCTCTAGATCCTCAAATTCTGTGTGACCTTTTTAACTTCTGCAAGTGCTCAAAAGGGTGAAAGGAGATTCCGCTATGTGGAGGCCTTCTCTCTCCTTTGCTCACATCCTGAACTATGCTTCTCCAATAGATGCTCACCCTCAGCCTTGTGCTCCAGACTCTCTGCTGTCACTCCCACCTCAGCAACTTGATTTCTCCCCTCCAATATCTAGATCAAAAACCCAAATCTTGACTGGTTCTCAGACCATTGCTCCCTTGCTGAGGTTGCAGGTACTGAGGTACCACTCCATTCACTCACTCCTCTCCTCTCCTGTCAGTGCCCGCACCGGGTCCCACCCAGTCCTCTTACCACCTAATGCAAAGCTCAAACCCGCTGAGAAGAATCCTCAGACCCTAATACAAGATGTAATGAAAATGGCCTTTAATGTTGCTTTGTCATCACTAAAAACAGGTTACTAAGAATTTAAAGTCCCTCACAGGCTTTTTGGAATCTCACTCCCGTCTCCCCCTCTTTTCTATCTGTTCTACTGCTCAAGTTTTTGTTGCTATTAAGATCCCAAAGCCCTCTCCCAATATTCTTTTACATCTCTCCTTCCTCATTCTCAGATCCACAGAGCTGCTCTTATCCCTGCCTTCCAAATTGTCCCCCTCTGTACCAGGCCCACAGAAAAGTCTTAACTGACCTTCTCCAGAAGTCTTCACCATGGCTGATTTAGGACTTTCAGCAAAAGAGTCCCGATAAAAGAGTTCACTGTAGATAAACTTCCTATTTTTGTGTTGCCCTGGTCTCCTTGGCAACTGGCTAAAAAATTCAGCAGTCCTGATATAGACACACCCTTACTAGTTTTTCACAAAATATTTGAAAAAAAAGGCCTCTGGCCTTGAGCTGGGGCTTCACAGAGATGGCTACATTTCTAAGATAAAGAAGTTACAAACTGGGCTGTATGGAAACAGCTGGAAGGGGGAAAAAAAGAAAGGGAAGACACCCCCACCCAGGTGTCCTTGAAAAGTTAACTTGCCCAAACTGAGGAAAAAACAGAAACAAAAACTGCTTTTTGTGAACTTCTGCAGACTGTGAACTTCTGAGCCCCTTCCCTTACGTGTTGGGTACAAAATTCTGAAACTACGTAACTTGGGTTTCAGGGGATTAATTGATTACAACAGAAGCAATGCCCTCTGAATCTGGTTGAAACCAAAAAAGACTGTTTCCGTGTCTTTGGTGCTATCTTAGGTGCCTTGCCTTGTCCGTCCCTACAACAGTATAATTCTATATACTTAAACATTGTTTATGTTTTCATGAAATGGTCAACAGATGTGATTAATTGTGAAATGGTGCAGATGTTTCCCAGAGTGCTCTATCATGACGCAGGTTCATTTGAAGATCAAAGAGGGGGACATACAACCCGGTTCCGCTGGGAACATATGTCCCTCACCTTAGCCATTCTATTACGAATAGGAGTTGCTGCAGGGTTGGGCACAAGAACCACTGCTCTGGTCCATGGGACACAACAAGTGACCCAATTAGAAGCAGCAATAGATCAAAACTTAAAGATTTTAGAAACCTCCATCACAGCTTTGCAGGAATCTTTAACCTCTCTCTCTGAAGTTGTTTTACAGAACAGTCGAGGGTTGGACCTCCTTTTCATGACAGAGGGGGGCCTTTGTGCTTCATTGAGGGAAGAATGTTGTTTTTATGTCGACAATACTGGAGTTGTAAAAAAATCTATGAGTAAATTAAAAAGATGCCTTGAAGAGCAACAACGAGAGAGAGAGGCACAAAAAGGGTGGTTTGAGTCTTTTTTTACACAGTCCCCCTGGTTAATTACGTTTTTATCAACCCTGTCCGGTCCAATAATAATCCTCATATTATTACTAACTATAAAACCCTGTTTCCTCAACCATGTAATTTCTTTTCTCCAAGCTCAAATTGGACAAATTAAAATTATGGTAATACCCCACTAGCAGACATAGAATGTGACACCCCACAACGATCACTTTTATGATTAAAAGTAGCCAGAAAAAGAAGTGGGGAATGAAAGGTTAATAAAATATGTACTTGTCACTTCCTGTTTTTCTGTACACTTAACGAAACACTGTTGAAATCTTGAGAACTCTTTGCTAATCTTGTTGCCAGAATGTGCTGTCCCCAATTGCCAAACTGCAGAATCTACTCCCTCACCCGGTTGAATAGAAACCTGAACTGTACTTGGATCATTGAATGTAGAAGAGAACATCCATTCAAAAAGTTATAGTCAGTTGGATTAGAAAGATAGTCGGTAAGTTTAGGAAGAAAAGTGAGTATAGGATTTGGAACAAAAGTTCTTTAGCAATAGGGTTTTGGTTAGAGAGTCAATGTAAACGTCAACACAAGTGAAGAGTCAGTCACAATGATGCACAGTACAAAATATGTAGGAAAGCAGATATCAATAGAGACATTAGGAAATCAGAAAAAGAATAAAGTGAGTGATGGGATTAGATATTTTCAACAGGGTTGAGGATGAATATATGAGCTTAGGATAAAACAAATATGAAGTCAACAATAGGATTGACATTTGATAGCATTAACGTAGCCCAAGACAGTGTCCAAAATAAGCTCTGTTGCCCCTCATTTGCCTAAATTCCCAGTGGCCTGTACACCCTTCCTGTGTACCAGGAGTGATCAAATAGGCCTGCCCTTAATACTGCTCTGCTTCTCCAATTTGAGTCCTACTGAGTGTCGGGTACAGATTTTTTATGTGAATTGGAAAGATGAGAAAACTCAAGCACCTATTGGATAGCCTCTGAATAGATTTGAAGAACTCATTTGACCCAAAAGATCCCTATTCTCACTTGATGGAATTCAGGAACCTTACAGAGGAAGGCAAAATACTTCATCAACAATGACTGCTCTTTTTGCCATTTTGGATTTTATGCACCCATGGGATCTTTCTTTAGATCCATCAGGTACTGAGAATCTAAGTCAAAGAATCACACTGGGCCAAGAGGCTGATTCACACACATCTCTTTCCAAATCAATTAAGGAAAGAGCCAAAGGTAAAGCATATTCATTTCCATTTGAAAAATCTTTCCTTCAGGATTCACAAAGGGTTGGCCTGAGACAAAGACCTTCCTGACTCTCAGGGCAACAGAACCATAGGTAAGCAAATGGCCCAAAGCAGGGATTCTCCACTGAGACTTTACTGGTTACACTGATATCTGAGTTTTCTGAGATGCTCGCCATTCCATTCAGCTATCCAGTACATGGCCATGTCACAGAGCTTGGAGGTAGTACATATCTTGGACACAAAACCATGAGCCTATTCTGGAGATTGGCCATAATTCAGGAAGAAAACAGCAACTTAGGAAGGTAGCATTTATCGCCCATCAATAAGGCAAGCCACAGTCAATTCATAAATTGTGCTGGATGAATGCTGGGAAGCTTTCTATGAGACAGGACACATCCATTGATGCATTCTCTTTTCTAATGTCTACAAGCACGTACACAGTGGGATACACAGACATAGAAACACTTGCATTGTCAAACGACTTACTAGAAACAGTACACTCCAAACCAAACAAACTGCCTTTTCTACCTATTCTCAGAACATGAGACAAAACCACAAACCCAAACCCGCAATGGCACCTCCCTCCCCCAAATAGGTCTGTGACTCTCCGGAGTGTGCTCTGACTGATGGGCCATACTATGATCCTCCGAAATGGCCTGACCTGTCTCAGATCTGGTCTTCTTGGCCAACAATGTGAAGTAGTTAGAAGCCAGGAGTGAGCCACTATCTGCTTTCTCAGGAAGAGCCCCTCTTCCGAGCTTTCCTGGCATTTGGCCATCCTCACATCAGTAGGTATCAAGAAAGACTGACTCTGTCCTTTGTAAATCCAAAAAAGTGAGACCACTGGGACTAGAACTGAGACTGGCTCTGGGTGCCTGGCTTTCTGTATCCCAAGTTCAGAGAGTTCCATCACCATGGAAGTGAGATGAGATCACGTCCTTCAGGAACTGAATGAGATCACTGCCTTGGCAACCACTTTGTCATAACAATTGCTTCCAACGGTCCCATGAGATGAGGGCTGCCCCTACTTCCTGTGACACTTTCACAAGTTAGAATGGTATATCACCCGTAGGCAAAAGGGAACAGCTCTCCACACAGGCCGGGTTTGGTCCATCTTCTCTACATTAAGAAGAGATAGGCTCATTCTGACTCAACCCTTAATCCTGACCAGGTTGTTTGCCATGGAAGATGATTTTTGCTCTCTCAGGTCTTACATAGCTGCCTACATCTTCTCCAGAGATCATTTCTGCATGGAGCTTTGAGGTTCTCAACAGATGGAAGATCCACTGCATTCCTGTATTGTAAGACCAACACTGTCCCTGCTCTTCTGTAAACATAGATGTGAATTGGAGTCATGAGAAAACCCACGAACCTATGAGATAGCCTCTGCAGGGCTTTAAAGAATTCACTTGACCCAAATGATCCCTATTCTCACTTAATGGAGGTCAGGAACCTTACAGAGGAAGGCGAGAGACTCTATCCACCATGACAGTTCTTTTGTCCATTTTGGTTTTGGATGCACACATGGGATTTTTCTTTAGACCCATCATGTGCTGTGAATCTAAGCCACAGCCTCACATAGAGCCAAGAGGCTGATTCAGACACATCCATTTCCAAAGCAATTAACCGAAGAGGCACAGGTAATGACCATTCAATTTCATTTGAAAACTATTTTCTTCAGGCTTCACAAAGTGTGGCCTGAGGCAAAGACCTTCCTGACATTCAGGGCAACAGAATAGGTAAGCAAAAGGCCCAAAGCAGGGTTTCTCCACTGAGACTTTCTTGGGCATACTGATATCTGAGTTTTCTGAGATACTCACCATTCCCATCAGCTATCCAGTACATGGCCATGTCACAGAGATTGAGGTGGTACATATCTTGGACACAAAATCATGAGCGTATTCTGGAGAGTGTCCAGAATTCAGGAAGAAAACAGGAATTTAGAAAGATAGCAGGAGTTGCCCATCCATACGGCAAGCTGCAGTCCATTCATTAATTGCACAGGATGAATGCTTTGAAGCTTTCTCGTAGACAGGACACATCCATTGATGCATTCTCTTTTCTACTGTCTACAATCACGAACACAGTATGATATATAGACACAGAAACACTCATGTTGTCAAAGGACTTACTAGAAACAGTCCACTCCAAAACAAACAAACCAGCTTTCCTAACTATTCTCAGAACATTTGACAAAACCACAAACTCACACTCACACCCAAAAAGGCACCTCTTTCCCCCAAGTAGGTCTGTGTCTATCCGGAGTGTCCTCTGACTTGTGGGCCATACTATGTTCCCCAAAAATGGCGTGTCCTGACTCCGATCTGGTCTCTTTAGCCAACTCTGTGAAGTTGTCAGGAGCCCGTGGTGAGAAACTACCTGCTTTCTGTGGAAAGGCCAGTCTTCATAGTTACCAGGCATTTGGCTGTCCTCACATCAGTAGGTACCAAGAAAGAGTGACTCTGTCTTGTTAAATCCAAACAAGTGAGCCCACTGGGACATGGAGTGGGTTTGACTCTGTGTGACTGGTTTCCTGGATCCCAAGATCACAGACTTTCATCACCAATAATGTAAGGTGAGGTCACTTCCTTCAAGAACTGAATGAAGTCACTGCCTTGGAAACCACTTTGTTTTAACAGTTGCTTCCAAGGTTCCCAAAAGATGGAGTCTGCCTCTACTTGCTGTGACTCATTCATAAGTTAGAATGGTATATCAACCAAAGGCACCCAGGAATAGATCTCCACACAGGCCTGGTTTGGTCCATGATCTCTACATTAAAAAAAAATCTGATTCAGACACAACCTTTTATCCTGACTGGGTTGTTTGCCATGGAAGATGACTTTTGGTCTCTCAGGTCCTTTATTGCTTCCTACATCTTCTCCAGGGATCATTTCTGCATGGACCTTTGAGGTTCTCAGCACGTGGAAGTTTTTCTACATTTCTGTATTGTAATATCAACTCCTTCCCTGCTCTTCTGTAAAGTTAGATTGAGGAAACAGTGTCCGGTTATGGTTAAAAACATGCTCGATTTGGGTTAGAAATCATTTTGCTGGATGAATGATCGTATTGGGAACTTGCTATGTGAAGAAGAATATATAGGTGAAATATATGTATGAAAAAAGAAATTTAAGTCTGATTTGAAGCCCAGAAGGGCATTGGGCCCTTGATAGGGATACGTGGTGTTGAATTACGTTCTGCAGAGTTGTCTCAGATAAATCGATATACAATGGCATAGCACCTTGTACGTTGCATGAATTAATGTAGAAGAAACATCAAGTCAAAAAGGCATAGTCGGTAGTGAAAGGTTAATAAAATTAATAAAATAGGTACTTGTCACTTCCTGTTTTTCTGTATGCTTAACAAAACACTGTTGAAATCTTGAGAAATGTTTGCTAATCTTGTTCTAGAATGTACTGTTCCCAACAGCCGAACTGCAGAATGTACTCCCTCACTCGGTGTCATGCAAACCGCCCACTCGCCCTTACCCATCACTTAACTTCCCTCTCTTCCCTCTCCAAGGAAAGTATATAAGCTCTGCTTAAGCTGTTCTCAGAGGTCTCTGCTCTATTTAATTTAGCTCTGAGCTCCAGCATGCTGGACCACAAATAAACCCTTTGCTGTTGCATGAGACAGTCTCTTGGTAGTATCTTCCTCTGACACTCGCCTGACCTTTACATATTGAGGTTCCACTGAGTTCCAGCAGTGGCGGACGAGAGACCCCAACGGGCTCCTCTCGGAGCAAGTAAGGCGCCTCTTTCCGGTTTCAGGTTTCTTGTTAGGGCTTGGCAAAATTGCTGGCGATGAAGAGCCTGGGCTCTCTCCGACGGTGGCTGAGAGACGTGTCACAGAGACAAAGGGCACCTCTCTGGAGGACCCCGCAGAGAACTCGGGAAATCAAGGAACAATAGTCTTCTCGACTCAGTGATATTTTCTTTTAGATTCGTTATTGCCATACCATTGGGTTTTGCAGGCTACTCATTCCTGGTCTCAGTGTTGGACGTTCATTGCCTGTCTTTATGGTCTTGTCTTATCTGTGTCGTGTGTCCTTGCTTTTACTGTTTGTGGAACTTTCATTATGGAACAGAGCACGTCAATACCTCTGTCCCTGACCCTTGATCACTGGACCAAAGTCCGCTTAAGGGCTCAGAATCTTTCTTTTTTTAGTAAAACGCTGGACCTGGCAGAATCTCTGTGCCTCAGAATGGCCCATCTTTGGAGTCTTATGGCCCCTAGAAGGATCTTTCTACTTCCCACTAATTTAAAAAGTCAGAGGTATTGTCTTTCAGCCAGCGCCACATAGACATCCGGATCAACAGCCATATATCTTAACTTGGCAGGACCTCTGCAAATCTCCTCCTCCATGGGTGAAGCCTTTCCTTGCCCCTACCTCTGCTCCTACTCCTTCCCCCATGATCTCTCAAACCCTCTCAACCTCCTCCTCCTCCACCCTCTGTTCTCCCTGAGTCACAGATTTGACTCTACTGGACTCTTCTCCCCCTCCTTATCCCCTGCCCTCGTCCCCTAACACACAACACACTCTAAGTGATTCCGCTGCTGCTGACTAAGCCTCTCTACCATTGGAGGAAGCTAAGCCGGTAATAGGATCTGACAATGGACCGATGTTCATGACCCAGGTAAGTCAGGGGTTAGCCAGGAACCTGTGGATTAATTGGAATTTAAATTGTGCTTATAGACCACAGAGTTCAAGACAAGTAGAAAGAATGAATAGAACCATTAAAGAGACCTTAACGAAATTAAGCTTAGAGACCAGCATAAGATTAGACTATGCTCCTGCCTTATGCAATGTTTCATGCAAGAAAAAATCCCTTTGTTTCTTTGAGTAACCTTACCACGTGTGAAATTCTTTATGTTGGCCATCCTCCAGTAGGGGACCTAAGCCCAACTGTAAGACCTAAAGATCCTTTCCACACCCCCTTGCTTGACAGACTTAAAGATCTTGAAAGAACTCAGTAATACCTGTGAAAACAGCTGGCCACTGCCTACCCAACTGGGAACCAGGGGATTCCACATCCATATCAAGTAAGAGATTTCATCTATGTAAGATGATATCAGGTGTCATCCCTGGTACCCCGCTGAAAAGGACCATACCAGGTGCTATTATAACACCTACAGTGGTAAACGTAAACAGAATCACTTCCTGGATCCATACCTCTCATCTCAAGCCTGCTGCCTGTACAGAATCTTTCTGGAAACTGAAAAAGACTGGTAACAGTTTCAAATTGTGTATTCGCAATGTGAATAAGGTTATATACTCTCCCCTTGGCTACAAGTAGTCCTAACCCTCATCAGCCCATTAAGCAGTGATGGCTGATCACAAATCCTACTGGAAAAGAAGTATGGTCTATCTCGCATACAGCCCCCTTAGGGACCTGGTGGCCATCTCTCCACCCAGACATTTGTTAGCTGGCTATACGTATTTCCTATTGTGATATCCCTGATGAAGAGGATCCCACTAAAATACCATTAAATCCCTTCTGTACCATAGATAATGGAAACAAACATTATGGATGTAGGGACACGCGAGCCAGATGCAGGTTGGCTAGTCTAGATTACTAAGTTTGCCTGGCAGACTATCAAAGCCACAAAGAGTAATGGCTGAGTGGGGGAAAAGCCGACTTTTTCTGTATGTCATGGGAATGTGTGCATACAGGGGCTGCCTGATGGAACCCCAATTCTTCATCAAATTCAGTACACAGCATTGGCCACATTACCAATTAGACAACCAAAAACTATGGCACCCAGAGGGGTCTCTAGATCCTCAAATTTTGCGTGATCTTTTTCACTTCTGCAAGTGCTCAAAAGAGTGAAAGGAAATTCCCCTATGTGGAAGCCTTTTCCCTACCTCACTCACATCCTGAACTATGCTTCTCCAATAGATCATTATCCTCAGCCTTCTGCTCTAGACCCTCTGATGTCACTCCCATCTCAGCAACTTGATTTCTCCCCTCCAATAACTAGATCAGAAACCCAAAGCTCCACCAGTTCTCAGACCATCGCCCCCTTGCTGAGGTAGCAGGTACATAGGTACCGCTCCACCGACTCATTCCTCTCATCTCCTGTCAGTGCCCTCACCGGGTCCCACCAGGTCCTCTTACCAGCTAACCCAATGCTCAAACGAGCTGAGGAGAGCCCTGAGACCCTTATCCAAGATGTAATATAATTGGCCTTTAAAGTTGCTTTGTCATCACTGAAAACAGGTTACTAAAATTTAAAGTCCCTCACAGGATTTTGGGATCCTCACTCCCGTCTTTCACTCTGCTCTACCTGATCTACTGCTCAAGTTTGCTGCTAGGAAATTCCCAATACCCTTTCGCATTATTCTTTTACATCTCTCTTTTCCCTCATTCTCAGATCCTCGGAGGTGCTCTCAGCCCCACCTTCCCCGTCTTTCCCCCTCTGTACCAGGCCCACAGAAAAGTCTTAAATGACCTTCTTCAGAAGTCTTCACCATGGCTGAGTTTTGAACTTTCAGCCAAACAGTCCCAATAAAGACTTTAATGTAGATAAACTTTGTCTTTCGTATTGCCCTGTTCTACTTGGCCACTGGCTAAAAATCTCAGTACTTCTAAGCTAGACAACCCCTAACTAGTTTTTCACAAAATATGTGAACAAGTCCTCTGGCCTTCAGCTGGGGCTTCACAGAGATGGCTACATTTCTAAGATAAAGAAATTACCAACCGGGCTCCATGGTAACAGCTGGCAGGGGGAAAATAAGAAAGGGAAGAAAAAGCTCTCCTCCTCCCAGGTGTCCTTGAAAAGTTAACTTGCCCAGAACAGAAGGAAAAACAGAAACAAATACTGCTTTTTTAAACTTCTGAAGACTGTGAACTTCTGAGCCCCATCCCTTATATGTTGGGTACAAAATTCTGAAACTACCTAAACTTGAGGTTCAGGGGATTAATTGATTACAATATAAGCAATGCCCTCTGAATCCGGTTGCAACCAAATAGGACTGTTTTCCTCTCTTGAGTGCTATCTTAGGTGCCTTGCTTTGTCAGTGCCTACAACAGCATAATTCTATATAGTTAAACATCGTTTATGTTTTCATGAAATGATCAGGATATGTGATAAATTGTGTAATGGTGCAGATGTTTCCCAGAGTGCTCTATCATGACGCAGGTTCATTTGAGGATCAAATAGGGGGGGCATACAACCGGTTCCACTGGGAACATATATCCCTCACTTTAGCCATCCTATTAGGAATAGGAGTTGCTGCACGTGTGGGCAGAGGAACCAGTGGCATTGTCCATGGGACACAAAAGATGACCCAATTAGAAGCAGCAATAGAGCAAAAGTAAGATATTAGAAACCTCCTTCAGGGCTTTGCATGAAACTTTAACCTCTCTCTCTGAAGTTGTTTTACAGAACAGTTGAGGGTTGGACCTCCTCTTCATTAGAGAAGGGGGCCTTTGTGCTGCATTGAGGGAAGAATGTTGTTTTTATGCTGACTATACTGGAGTCGTAATAAAATCTATGAGTAAATTTAAAAGACACCTTGAAGAGCATCAACAAATGAGAGAGGGCCCAAAAGGGTGGCTTGAGTCTTGGTTCACACAGTCCCCCTGGTTAACTACGTTTTTATCAACCCTGGCCGGTCCAATAATAATCCTCATATTATTGCTAACTATAAAACCCTGTTTGCTCAACCGTGTAATGTCTTTTCTCCAGGCTCAAATTGGAGGAGTTAAACTTATGGTAATACCCCACTAGCAGACATTGAATGTGACACCCTCCAATGATCATTTTTATGATTAAAATTAGCCAGAAGAAGAAGTGGGGAATGAAATATTAATAAAATAGGTACTTGTCACATCTTGTTTTTCTGTATGCTTAACAGAACACTGTTGAAATCTTGAGAAATGTTTGCAAAACTTGTTCCCAGAATGTTCTATCCCCAGCTGCCAAATTGCAGAATGTACTCCCTCTCCCAGTTGCATGCAAACCGCCCACTCGCCCTGACCCATCAATACAATTCCCACCCTTCTCTCTCCAGGGAAAGTATATAAGCTCTACTTCAGCTATTCTCAGGGCTATCTGCTCTATTCAGGTGAGCTCTGAACCCCAGCATTCTGGACACCCAATAAACCCTTTGATGTTGCATGAGATAGCCTGTTGGTAGTCTCCTCCTCTGAAGCTCGCACCACGTTTACTTGGATGATTGAATGTAGAAGAGAACATCCAGTCAAAAAGGGATAGTCTGTAGCATTAGGAAGATAGTCAGTAAGTTTAGGAAGAAGGGTGAGTATAAGATTTGGAACAAAAGTTTCTTAGCAATAGGATTTCGATTAGAGAGTGAATGTAAATGTCAGCATAAGTGAAGAGTCAGTCACAATGATGAAGTGGGGAAAATATGTAGGAAAGCATATATCAATAGAGACATTACAAAATCAGGCAAAGTATAAAGTGTGTGATAGGATTAGACATTTTGAACAGGGTTGAGTTTAAATATATAATCTTAGGAAGAAACAAATATGTAGTCACTAATAGGATTGACATTTGAGAGCATTGGGCAAATTTCAGGTGGATGAATATTTTGAGAATAATCTTGTGAATAGTTGATTATAAATCCACATACATGAACATGAATGAATTTAGGGAGTGAATATAAGACACATATATTTCATATTTTGAAAAATCTGGAGAGTGCATATATATATATATATATATATATATATATATATATATATACATATATATATATATATATATATATATATATATATATATATACATATATATACATATACATAAAACAAACACACAGACAAAAAAGTAGCAATATATATGTCAATCAAAATTTATTATAAAATATATACCATCCACAGATCTAAAAATATTCATTTTACTGAACATGGATTTATGTATAATGCTGTTCAACTAGCAAGCTCACCCATAGGTTGAATATTCAGTTCCAACAGGGTTTAGTAGGAGTGATCTCTTCTAACAATTTGTATCTGCCAAGTCAGCCACCTCACAAGAATGTACGTGTGTTACCAGATAAGAATCTATATGTGCATATAAGAATACAGAGAAAGGGAGACAGGAATTCACATATTTGTTAACCTTAAAAATACAAGGACAACTATTTCAACAAACAATTGACTAGATTTATAACTCCAACTCTGTATCATGCAAAAGGCAAGTCCATCTATACACCATGCCTACTCTGAACTGCTTGTATTTCTATTCTTTATGGGTTATTTTTCTCCATCATATTAGGAATAGTAGTCAGAGTCTGGTAGGGTATGGGTTAGAGTCAGGTATTCAGTATTTTGAATTGAAAATAGGACACTGAATCCAATGTGTATGCAAATATATGCTACGGAAAAATCGTCCCACTCTCCTCCAGAACAATGCTTTGACATTACCTTCGCCCCAAGTAAGACACAATTAGAGGAGAAGAGTTAGAAAATCTGTGAATACATATCTAGAATGGAAAATGCTCCAGATTTCACATCTTTGGAGGTGGTAGAGGAGTTTTCAAAACTAAGAGACAGGGTAAACACTCCACAAACATGGAGCTCTGCTGGCCAAAAGACTTTTTGAGAATCTGCCTCTGAGGTTGGGCACTTGAAATATATGTTGTTGTCAGGAGCTTTAGCTTTATTTGTAGTGAAACCATCAAAGCTGGATCTGCATGTATGTGACCTGGAGGAAATGGTTACTTATTTTCAAATAAAAATGAGGCAGCAGTGATGAATTCTCTTTTTGTAGGAAAACATTGGCCACTGAGGGCTAAGGGTCTTCCCTTGTGGACTGTGAAACCAATGGTCATCCTCCAATTTTCGTGGTGTTTCTTGCTGCTGCACTGGGAGTTTGGTATTTGCTTCATGAAATACAACGAGTTCAAATGGGACACAGTGCTGAAGGGAGTTCTGTCAGGTGTGGTTGGCAGGGTCTCCAGGAGAATGCACCAACCAGGGTTCTATCTCAAGTAGCTTGCCCCCTTGACCATAGCAACATGATACTGAACATTGCTCTGAAATCTCTCCATATAAAAATATGCCTTTACATATATGGGTGTGATGGTTGCACCATGTCAGTCACAGCCATTTGGAAGCCAATGGAAGATCCACATGGCACCACCACAGATGTTTTATCACACATTTGCATAACACAGCTCTAGGCCCACTACTTACCAGGCCCCAACTTACTGGCATCTCTGTTCTACACCATTTTCATGAAACCCAGTCAATCAAGGCCCTGTCTGGTATACTCATGATCATCAACAGGACATCAAAGGTCCTCCAGTGCCAGCTGGTCATCGGAATTTCTAAAATTTCAAGGTAATTATCTAGCATTTTTTCACAGATGCATTTGGAGGCAATGTTGGTTTCAATTCATTCAGGAACCATTAAATGGTGAGGAAGCTAATTTCAGGGAAATCTCTGGAGCACTCTCACAGGCAAGTCTACCCAAAGAGTGGCCAAAAAGTCACATGAAGCCAGGCCCATTGAGGTCTACAAAGCGAGGTCCAAGTGTGTTTTGAATCTCAATTATGCCTGTCAAGTCTTTCAGAATAAAATCATGTAATATCCTGGCTGTGATTCCCAGTGTTCTGTGGAAAGCCACTCTGGGCCTTGATCCCAGGTTCCAATGGCAACTCTCATTCCTGGCCTCCTAAAATCCCAACACAATTCATGTCAATACTTCTCTGAGGTCAGTTCCAGAACTCAGTCTCTAAGGGGAATCACAGCAGAATTCAAGCCCAGGTTTACCCAGTCATCTCTTCCAACTGCCACACAAATGACCACAATTATAACCAAAACACTCCTACATGGCCCTCATCTTCTTCCATAAAGATACTCATCATAACATCTGGATGGAGGTTTTCATGAGAGGCACATCCCAAGACAGTGTCCAAAATAAGCTCCCTTGCCCCTCATTTGCCGAATGACAGGGTGGCTTGGACACCCTTCCTGTGAACCAGGAGTGATCAAATAGGCCTGCCCTTAATACTGCTTCGCTTCTCCAATTTGAGGCTCTCTGACTGTGGGGTCTAGATTCTTTTTGTGAATTGGAGTCATGAGAAAAGCCAAGCACCTCTGCAGAGATTTGAAGAACTCATTTCACCCAAAGAATCCCTATTCTGACATGATGGATTTCAGAAACCTAACAAAGGAAGGCAATATAATTCATGCACATTGATTGAACGTTTTTCCATTTTGGTTTAGATGCACATATGGGATCTTTCTTTACATCCATCAGGTGCTGAGAATCTAAGTCACAGCCTAAAACAGGGCAAAGGGCCTGAATCAGACACATCCTTTTCCAATGAAATTAAGCAAAGAGCCAGAGGTGATGCACATTCATTTCCATTTGAAAACTGTTTTCTTCAGGCTTAACAAAGGGGTTGCATGAGACAAAGACCTTCCTGATATTCAGGGCAACAGAACAATAGGTAAGCAAAAGGCCCAAAGCAGGGTATCTCCACTGAGACTTTCCTGGTCACACTGATATCTGAGTTTTCTGAGATGCTGGCCATTCCATTCAGGTATCCAGTACATGGCCATGTCAAAGACCTTGGATTTGGTACATATCTTGGACACATAACCATGAGCCTATTCTAGAGAGTGGCCAGAATTCAGGAAGAAAACAGGGACTTAGGAAGGTATTAGGTGTTGCCCGTGCATAAGGCAAGCCACACTCCATTTATAAATTGGGCAGGATGAATGCTGGGAAGCTTTATACTAGACATGACACATCCATTGCTGCATTCTCTTTTCTCATGTCTACTACCACAGGCACAGTGGGATACACAGACATGGAAACACTCACCTCTTCAAACGACTTACCGGAAACAGTTCACTCCAAAACAAACAAACCGCCATTCCTACCTATTTTCAGAACATGAGACAAACCACAAACCCACACCCACTCCCAAAAAGGCACCTCCTTCCCCATAGGTGTATGACTAACCAGAGTGTCCTCTGACTGGTGGCCATACTCTGTTCTTCCGAAATGGCCTGTCCTCTCTCAGATCTGTTTTCCTTGGCGAACTCTGTAAAGTTGTAAGGAAAAAGTGGAGAGCCACTACCTGCTTTCTCAGGAAAGCTCCCTATTCAGAGCTCTCCAGGCATTTGGTAATCCTCACTTCAGTAGGTACCAAGAATGACTGACTCTATCTTTGGTAAATCCAAACAAGTGAGCCCACTGGGACTGCCTCTGGGTGCCTGGCTCCTTGGATACAAAGTTCAGAGAGTTCCATCACCAAGGAAATGAGGTATGTTACATTATTTGGAACTGAATGAGGTCACTGCCTTGGCAAATGTATATCTTATGATGTTCAAAAACTGATGAAATAATAATGTACCAGTGTCGAATACAAATGAATGACAAATTACATATCATGTCCCATAGGAGTCTACTTGCATTGATGTTAGACTGGGTCAGTTACTGTAGAATAACTAGGATTTGTATGCACCATTCACTGAAGTTAGTTTTCAGTACTAGGAAACAAATATGTATTTCAGGTGGATGAATATTTCTGATTATAATCTTGTGAAAAGTTGATTATAAATCCACATACATGAACATGAATGAATTTAGAGAGTGTATATTAGACACATATATTTCATATTTTGAAAAATTTGGAGAGTATATCTATATCTATATCTATATCTATATCTATATATATATATATATACACACACACACACACACACACACACACACAACACTCACAGACATTAAAAGGTACCAATATAAATGCCAATCGAATTCATCAGTAAATATATATCATCCACATATGCAAAAATATTTATTTTACTGAACATGAGTTAATGTATAATGTTGTTCAACTAGGACGCTCTCCTATAGGTTGAATTTTCATTTCCAACAGCATTTAGGAGGAGTGAACTCTTCTCACAATTTGTACCTGCCAGGCAGCTACCTAACAAAAATGTACGTGTGATACCTGGTAGGATTCTATATATGCATATAAATATACATGTGTGAATAGGCTACAGAAAAGGGAAACAAGAATTCACATATTTGTTAAGTTTAAAAACACATGGAGAATATTTCAATTAAAATTTGACTAGATTTATAACTCCTACCTTATATAATGCAAATGTCAAGTCCAACAATAAAACATGTCTCCTCTGAAGTGCTTGTATTTCTAATGTGTTGGGTTAATTTTCTCCATTATATTAGGATGAATAGTCTGAGTCTACTAGGTATGGGTTAGTGTCAGGGATTCAGTATTTCGAATGGAAAATTGGAAAATGAATCCAATGTGTACGTAAATATATGCTGCACAAATATCCTCCTGCTCTCATCCAGAACAATGCCTTGACATTACCTTCACCCCAAGTAAGACACAATTAGAGGAGAAGAGTTACAAAATCAGTGAATACATATCTGGAATGGAAAATGCTCAGGAGTTCACAACCTTGGAGGTGGTAGAGCAGTTTCCAAAACTAAGGGACAGGGTAAAAACTCCACAAACATGGAGCTCTGCTGGCCTAAAAACTTTTTGAGAAACTGCCACTGAGTTTTGCACTTGAAATATATGTTGTTTTCAGGAGATTTGGCTTCCTTTGTAGTGAGACCATCAATGCTGGGTCTGCATCTATGTGACCTGGAGGACATGGTTTCTTATTTCCAATGAACTAGATGAAGCAGTGCTGAATCCTCTCTTTGTAGGTAAACTGAGGCCACTGGGGACTATGTGTCTCCCCGTGTGGACTGTGAAGCCATTTGGTCCTCTTCCACTTTTTGTGGTGTTTTTGCTGCTGCACTGTGAGTTTGGTATTTGTTTCACGAAATACTAGGAGCTAAACTGGGACACAGTGCTGGAGGGAGTTCTGTCACGTGTGGTGGGTCAGGGTCTGCAAGAGAATGCACCAACTAGGCTCCTATCTCTCACAGCTTGCCCCAGTGCCCCCTTGTCCATATCAACCTGATTCTTAATTTTCCTCTGAAAACTCTCCATATAACAATATGCCTTTACATATAAGGGTCTACTGGCTGCACCATGTCAGTTACAAGCCATTTGGAATCCAATGGTATATCCACATGGCCCTACCACGGATGTTTTATCAAACACCTCCCCACCACTGCTCTAGACCCACTACTCAGCAGGCTCCAACTTACTGGCATCTCTGTTCTACACCATTTTCATGAAACTCAGTAAGTCAAGGCACTGTCTGGTATAATCATGATCAGCAACAGGAAATCCAATGTTTCCCCAGTGCCACCTGGTCATAGGAATTTCAAAAATTTCATGGTATTTATCTAGCCATTTTTCAAGCATGAAGTTGGAGGCACTGTGGATTTCAGTTCATTCAGCAAACATTAAATGGTGAGGAAGCTCATTTCAATGAAATCTCTGGAGAACTCTCACAGGCACGGCTTCCCAAAGAGTGGACAAACGGTCACATTAGGCCAGGCCCATTGAGGTCTACAATGTGAGGTCCATGTGTCTTTTGACTCTCAACTATGGCTGCCATTTCTTTAAAAATAAAATCATGTGATATCCTTGCTGAGATTTCCAGTCCTCTGTTGAAATCCACCCGGGGTCTAGGTCTCAGTTTCCAAGAGCGACTTTCATGCGTGGCCTCTTAAAATCCCAACAAAATTCATGGCAATGCTTCTCTGAGTTCATTTCCAAAACCCAGTCTCTAAGGGGAATCACACCAGAGTTCAACCCTACGTGTACCCAGTCATTTTTTCTAATGCCACACAAATGACCAAAATCAAAACCAAAACACTCCCACATGGCCCTAATCTTATTCCATATAGTCAATCATCTTAACCTCTGGCTGGAGGTTTCCATGAGGGGCGCAGCCCAAGACAGTGTCCAAAATCAGCTCCTTTGCCCCTCATTTGCCTAAAGTCAGGGTAGCCTGGACACCGTTTCTGTGAACCAGGAGTGAACAAATAAGCCTGCCTTTAATACTTCTTTGTTTCTCCAATTTCAGGCCTACTGATTTTAGGTATCAATTCTTTAGGTGATTTAGAGTCATGCGAAAACACAAGCACCTCTGCAGGGCTTTGAAGAATTCATTTGACCCAAAGAATCCCTATTGTCATTTGATGGAGTGCAGGAACCTAACAGAGGAAGGCAAGAGACTTCATCCACAATGAATGATATTTTTTGCCATTTTGGTTTTGGAAGCTCACATGGGATCATTCTTAAGATCCACCAGGTGCTGAGAATCTAAGTCACAGCCACACACAGGTCCAAAGGCTGATAAAGACACATCTCTTTCCAAAGCAATTAAGCAAAGAGCCACAGGTGAGGCCCATTCATTTCCATTTGAAAACTGTTTTCTTCAGGCTTCACAAAGGGGTGGCCTGAGGCAAAGACCTTCCTGACATTCAGTGCAACACAACAATAAGTAAGCAAAAGGCCCAAAGCAGGGTTTCTGCACTGAGATTTTTCTGGTCACACTGATATCTGAGTTTTCTGAGATGCTCGCCATTCTCTTCAGCTATCCAGTACATGGCCATGTCACAGAGCTTGGCGGTGGTACATATTTTGGACACAAATCCATGAGCCTATTCTGGAGAGTGGCCAGAATTCAGGAAGAAAACAACAACTTAGAAAGATAGCAGGTGTTGCACATCGATAAGACAAGCTGCAGTCCATTCATATATTGGGCAGGATGAATTATGGGAAGATTTTTACTATACATGACACATCCATTAATGCATTCTCTTTTCTAATGTCTACAACAACAGACACAGTGGGATACACAGAAACAGAAACACTCGCCGTGTCAAATGACTTACTAGAAACTCTCCACTCCAAACCAAACAAACCGCCTTTCCTATCTATTCTCAGAACATGAGACAAAACAACAAACCCACACCCACTCCCACAAAGGCACCTCCTTCCCCCAAGTAGGTCTGTGACTATCCGGTTTGTCCTCTGACTGGTGGGCCATACTATGTTCCCCCGAAATGGCCTGTCTTCTCTCAGACCTTCTTTCCTTGACCAACTCTGTGAAGATGTCAGGGAAAAGTGGTTAGCCACTACCTGTTTTCTCAGGAAAGGTCCATCTTCAGAGCTCTCCTGGCATTTGGCCATCCTCACATCATTAGGTACCAAGAAAACTGACTCTGTCCTTGGTAAATCCAAACAAGTGAGCCCACTGGGACTGGGACTGGGACTGCCTCTGGGTGCCTGGCTTCTTGGATAACAAGTTCAGAGAGTTCCATCACCAAGGAAATGAGGTATGTCACATTCTTTGGAACTGAATGAGGTCACTGCCTTGGCAACCACTTTGTCCTAACAGTTGCTTCCAAGGGTAACATAAGATGGAGGTTGCCCCTACTTCCTGTGACACTTTCATAAGGTAGAATGTATATCAACCATTGGCACCCGGGAACAGCTCTCCACTCAGGCCTGGTTTGGTCCATCTTCTCTACAATAAGAAGAGAGAGATTCAGATTCAGACACATCCCTTCATCCTGACCAGGTTGTTTGCCATGGAAGATGACTTTTGCTCTCTCAGGTGCTTCATACCTGCCTACAACTTCTCCAGGTATCATTTGTGCATGGACATTTGAGGTTCTCATCAGGTGGAAGGTCCCCAACTTTCCTGTATTGTAAGAACTACTCTGACAGCTCTTTTGTCCATTTTGGTTTGGGATGCACACATGGGATTTTTCTTTAGACCCATCATGTGCTGTGAATCTAAGCCACAGCCTCACATAGGGCTGAGAGGCTGATTCAGAAACATCCATTTCCAAAGCAATTAAGCAAAGAGGCACAGGAAATGACCATTCTTTTCCATTTGAAAACTATTTTCTGCAGGCTTCACAAAGTGTGGCCTGAGGCAAAGACCTTCCTGACATTCAGGGCAACAGAATAGGTAAGCAAAAGGCCCAAAGCAGGGTTTCTCCACTGAGACTTTCTTGGGCATACTGATATCTGAGTTTTCTGAGATACTCGCCATTCCCATCAGCTATCCAGTACATGGCCATGTCACAGAGATGGAGGTGGTACATATCTTGGACACAAAATCATGAGCGTATTCTGGAGAGTGTCCAGAATTCAGGAAGAAAACAGGAATTTATAAAGATGGCAGGATTTGCCCATCCATACGTCAACCTGCAGTCCATTCATAAATTGCACAGGATGAATGCTTTGAAGCTTTCTCGTAGACAGGACACATCCATTGATGCATTCTCTTTTCTAATGTCTACAATCACGGACACAGTATGATATATAGACACAGAAACACTCACCTTGTCAAAGGACTTACTAGACACAGTCCACTCCAAAACAAACAAACCAGCTTTCCTAACTATTCTCAGAACATGAGACAAAACCACAAACTCACACTCACACCCAAAAAGTCACCTCCTTTCCCCAAGAAGGTCTGTGATTATCCGGAGTGTCCTCTGACTTGTGGGCCATACTATGTTCCCCCAAAATGGCTGTCCTGTCTCCAATCTGGTCTCTTTGGCCAACTCTGTGAAGTTGTCAGGAGCCCATGGTGAGAAACTACCTGCTTTCTCTGGAAAGGCCAGTCTTCATAGTTTCCAGGCATTTGGCTGTCCTCACATAAGTAGGTACAAAGAAATAGTGACTCTGTCTTGTTAAATCCAAACAAGTTAGCCCACTGGGACATGGAGTGGGTTTGACTCTGTGTGCCTGGTTTCCTGGATCCCAAGATCACAGACTTTAATTACCAAAACTGTAAGGTGATGTCACTTTCTTCAAGATCTGAATGAAGTCACTGCCTTGGAAACCACTTTGTTTTAACAGTTGCTTACATGGTTCCCAAAAGATGGAGGCTGCCTCTACTTGCTGTGACTCATTCATATGTTAGAATGGTATATCAACCATAGGCACCGGGGAACAGCTCTCCACACAGGCATGGTTTGGTCCATCTTCTCTACATTAGGAAGAGAGAGGCTAATTCAGACACATCCCATCAACCTGACCAGGTTGTTAGCCATGGAAGATGACTTTTGCTCTCTCATGTCCTTCATAGCTGCCTACATCTTCTCCAAGGATCATTTCAGCATGGACCTTTTAGGTTTTCAGCAGCTGGAAGATCGCCTATATTCCTGAATTGTAAGACCAACTCTGTCCCTGCTCTTCTGTAAAATTAGATTGAGGGAAAAGTGTATGGTTAGGGTTAATAACATGTTCAATTTGGGTTAGGAATCATTTTCTGGAATGAATATTTGTATTAGGAACCTGCGATATTTATAAGAATATATAGGTGAAATATAAGTATGAAAACAGAAATCTAGGTAAGTTTTGAAGCCCAGAAGGGCATTGGGCCCTTGATTGGGATACTTAGCATTGATTTATGTCCTGCACAGTTGTCTCAGTTAAATCAATATACTATGGCATAGGACCTTCTAATTTGGATGATTGAATGTGGAAGAGAACATCCAGTCAAAAAGGGATATTCGGTAGGATTAGGAAAATAGTCGGTAGGTTTAGATAAAAGAGTGAGTATAGGATTTGGACCAAAAGTTCTTTAGCAATAGGGTTTCAGGTAGAGAGTGAATGTAAATGTCAGCACATGTGAAGAGTCAGTCACAATGATGAACTGGGTAAAATATGTAGGAAAGCAATATTTTGAAGACGTATAAATTAATTGGGGGTACAAATAGGTGTACCTTGTGCCTATGAATATAGAGATAATGCATGAATAGACCATACTGTGAATAAATAATATAACTGGTTCGAACTTTAAATAATGGATTGAATTGATTTCTGAAAATATACAGGAAACCTAATATTGATATACAATCATCCATTCCAAACAGTTATGCTTCTAATGGTGATATTAGATTTATGGTTTATCATGAAAAGTGTGTGAGTTTTGCTTCAAAACTGATTATGAAATTAAAAAAAAAAATGTGTTTGCAGAGAAGTCTCATGAAAAGACCAGTCAAGAAACCGGGAGGAATACATGTGTTCTGAAGCAGGAAATGATTAAAAGTGAAAAAATACCTATAAAGTTGTGAACTTGTGGATGAAATATATATCCTATGATGTGCAAAAACTGCAGAAATATTAATGTAGCAGTGTTGAATATAAATGAACGTCAAAATACACATCATGTCCCATAGGAATCTACTTGCATTGATGTTAAACTGGGTCAGATACTGTAGAATTATTAGGATTTGTATGCACCATTCACAGAAGTGAGTTGTCAGTACAAGGAAACAAATATGTATTTCAGATGGATGAATATTTCCAATAATAATCTTGAGAAAAGTTGATTATATTTCCTCATGCATGAACATGAATGAATGTATGAATGTAGAGAGTGTATATAAGACACATATATTTCATGTTTTGATAAATCAGGAGAGTATATATATATATATATATATATATATATATATATATATATATATATACCAAAAAAACACACAGAGAAACATAAAAAAAGTAGCAATATATGCCAAATGAAATTTATAATGAAATCTATAACATCTACTGATGCAAAAATATATACTTTACTGAACATGGAATTATGTATAATGTTGTTGTACTAGGAAGCTCACCCATAGGTTGAATTTTTAGTTCCAACAGCGTTTAAGAGGGGTAGTCTCTTCACACAATTTATATCTGCCGAGTCAGAAACCTCACAAAAATGTACGTGTGATACCAGGTAGGATTCTATATGTACATATAAAAATACATGTGCTGTATAGGCTACAGAGAAAGGGAGGCAGGGATTCACATATTTGTTAATTTTAAAAACACATGAAAAACTATTCCAAATAAAAATTCACTAGATTTATAACACCTACCATTTATTATGCAAAAGAAAAGTTCAAAAATACACCATGCCTCCTCTGACCTGCTTGTATTTCTGTTCTATTTGGGTTATTTTTCTCCATCATATTAGGATTAGTAGTCAGAGTCTAGTAGGGTATGTGTTAGTGTCAGGGATTCAGTATTTTGAATGGAAAATAGGAAAAAGAATCCAATGTCTATCAAATATGTGCTACACAAAATATTTTCCCTCTCTCATCCAGAACAATGCCTTGACATTACCTTCACCCCAAGTAAGACACAATTAGTGGAGAAGAGTTATAAAATCTGTGAATATATAACTGGAATGGAAAATGCTCATGAGTTCACAACCTTGGATGTGGTAGAGAAGTTTCCATAAGTAAGGGACAGGTTAAAAACTCCACAAACATGGAGCTCTGCTGGCCTAAAGGACTTCTTGATAAACTGCCTCTGAGGTTGGGCACTTGAAATATATGTTGTTTTCAGGAGCTTTAGCTTCCTTTGTCGTGAGACCATCAAAGCTGGGTCTGATTCTATGTGACCTGGAGGACATGGTTTTTATTTTCTAATGAACATGAGGCAGCAGTCGTGAATTCTCTCTTTTAAGTAAAATGTGACCAGTGCGTGCTAAGTCTCTCCCCATCTGGGCTGTGAAGCCATTTGGTCATCCTCCACTTTTTCATGGTTTTTCTTTCTCCTGCATTGGGAGTTTGGTATTTGCTTCACGAAATACAAGGAGTTCAAAAGGGACACAGTGCTGGATGGAGTTCTGCCACATGTGGTGGGTCAGGGTCTGCAGGAGAATGCACCAACCAGGCTTCTATCCCACATAGCTTTTTCCCTTGTCTATTGCAACCTGATTCTTAACATTGCCATGAAACCTCTCAATATAACAAGACGCCCTTACATATTAGTGTCTGCTGGCCTCACCATGTCTGTCACAAGCCATTTGGAAGCCAATGGCAAATCCATATGGCCACATCAGAGATGTATTATGACATACATACACACCACTGCTCTAGGCACACTACTCAGCAGGCACCAACTTACTGGCATGTCTGTTCAAGATCATTTTCATGAAACACAGTCAATCAAGGCACTGTCTAGTATACTCATGATAAACAACAGGACATCCAAAGGTTCTACAGAGACATGTTGTATAGTTGGACTTGACATTTGCATTATATAAGGTAGGAGTTATAAATCTAGTCAAATTTTAATTGAAATATTCTCCATGTGTTTTTAAACTTAACAAATATGTGAATTCTTGTTTCCCTTTTCTGTAGCCTATTCACACATGTATATTTATATGCATATATAGAATCCTACCAGGTATCACACGTACATTTTTGTGAGATGGCTGTCTTGGCAGATACAAATTGTGAGAAGAGTTCACTCCTCCTAAATGCTGTTGGAAATGAAAATTCAACCTATAGGAGAGAGTCCTAGTAGAACAGCATTATACATTAACTCATGTTCAGTAAAATAAATATTTTTGCATTTGTGGATGATAAATATTTACTGATGAATTTCGATTGGCATTTATATTGGTACTTTTTAATGTCTGTGAGTGTTGTGTGTGTGTGTGTGTGTGTGTGTGTGTGTGTGTGTATATATATATAGATATAGATATAGATATAGATATACTCTCCAAATTTTTCAAAATATGAAATATATGTGTCTAATATACACACTCTAAATTCATTCATGTTCATGTATGTGGATTTATAATCAACTTTTCACAAGATTATAATCAGAAATATTCATCCACCTGAAATACATATTTGTTTCCTAGTACTGAAAACTAACTTCAGTGAATGGTGCATACAAATCCTAATTATTCTACAGTAACTGACCCAGTCTAACATCAATGCAAGTAGACTCCTATGGGACATGATATGTAATTTGTCATTCATTTGTATTCGACACTGGTACATTATTGTTTCTTCAGTTTTTGCACATCACAGGATATACATTTCATCCACAAGTTCACAAATTAATAAGCATTTGTTTCAACTTTAATCATCTTGCTTCAGAACACATGAATTGTCAGGGTTTCTTGACTGGTCTTTTCATGAGACTTCTTTCCAAACACATTATTTTGAATTTCCATAATCATTTTGAAGCAAAACTCACACACTCTTCATAATAAACCAAAACACTAATATTTCCATTAGATATATACCTGGTTGGAATGAATGATTGTATATCAATATATGATTTCCTTTAATTTTTCAGATATCAGTTAATTCATTATTTAAAGTTCAAAAAAGTTATATTATTTATTCACAGTATGGTCTATTCATGCTTTTTCTCTATGTTCCTAGAAACAGGGTACACCTCTTTGTACCCCCGATTCTCATTTTACATCTTCAATATATTGCTCCCAGAAATGGTGAAAGAAATACTCTTGTCACCTCATTATCACAGTAATATTCTGGACAAAAAATGAAAAGGTCACACTTATGATTGTACCAAAGCCTAAATGGAAAGTGAACATGGATTTCTAAAAACATCCATGTCCAGGTTGCCTAATGCTGTCAATTGTCAATCCTATTGGTGACTACATATTTGTTTTTTTCCTAATTTATATATTCAAACTCAACCCTGTTGAAAATGTCTAATTCTATCACTCACTTTATACTTTGCCTGATTTTGTAATGTTTCTATTGATATCTGCTTTTCTACATATTTTCCCCAGTTCAACATAGTGACTGACTCTTCATATGTGCTGACATTTACATTCACTCTACAACCGAAAGTCTATTGCTAAAGAACTTTTGGTCCAAATCCTATACTCACTCTTCTTCCTAAACCTACCGACTATCTTCCTAATCCTACTGAATATCCCTTTTTGACTGGATGTTCTCTTCTAAATTCAATCATCCAATGTACAAGGTCCTATGCCATTGTATATCGAATTATCTGAGGCATGTTTGCAGAACATAATTCAAAGCTAAGTATCCCAATCAAGGGCAAAACCCTTCTGGGCTTCAAATCATACCTAGATTTCTGTTTTCCTACTTATATTTCACCTCTATATTCTTGTAAATATTGCAGGTTCCCAATACCATTATTCATCACACAGAATCACTCGTAACCCAAATCAAACCTGTTTTTAACCCCAAGTATACACTGTTCCCTCAATCATTTTACAGAAGAGCAGGGACAGAGTGGTTCTTACAATACAGGAAAGTTGGGGACCTTCAACCTGATGAGAACCTCAAATGTCCATGCACAAATGATACCTGGAGAAGTTGTAGGCAGGTATGAAGCACCTGAGAGAGCAAGAGTCATCTTCCATGGCACACAACCTGGTCAGGATGAAGGGATGTGTCTGAATCTGAATCTCTCTCTTCTTATTGTAGAGAAGATGGACCAAACCAGGCCTGAGTGGAGAGCTGTTCCCGGGTGCCAATGGTTGATATACATTCTACCTTATGAAAGTGTCACAGGAAGTAGGGGCAACCTCCATCTTATGTTACCCTTGGAAGCAACTGTTATGACAAAGTGGTTGCCAAGGCAGTGACCTCATTCAGTTCCAAAGAATGTGACATACCTCATTTCCTTGGTGATGGAACTCTCTGAACTTGTTATCCAAGAAGACAGGCACCCAGAGGCAGTCCCAGTCCCAGTCCCAGTGGGCTCACTTGTTTGGATTTACCAAGGACAGAGTCAGTTTTCTTGGTACCTAATGATGTGAGGATGGCCAAATGCCAGGAGAGCTCTGAAGATGGACCTTTCCTGAGAAAACAGGTAGTGGCTAACCACTTTTTCCTGACATCTTCACAGAGTTGGTCAAGGAAACAAGATCTGAGAGAAGACAGGCCAATTCGGGGGAACATAGTATGGCCCACCAGTCAGAGGACACTTCGGATAGTCACAGACCTACTTGGGGGAAGGAGGTGCCTTTGTGGGAGTGGGTGTGTGTTTGTTGTTTTGTCTCATGTTCTGAGAATAGATAGGAAAGGTGGTTTGTTTGGTTTGGAGTGGACAGTTTCTAGTAAGTCATTTGACACGGCGAGTGTTTCTGTGTATCCCACTATGTCCGTTGTTGTAGACTTTAGAAAAGAGAATGCACTAATGAATGTGTCCTGTCTAGTATAAATCTTCCCATAATTCATCCTGCCCAATATATGAATGGACTGCAGCTTGTCTTATCAATGTGCAACACCTGCTATCTTTCTAAGTTGTTGTTTTCTTCCTGAATTCTGACCACTCTCCAGAATAGGCTCATGGATTTGTGTCCAAAATATGTACCACCTCCAAGCTCTGTGACATGGCCATGTACTGGATAGCTGAAGAGAATGGCGAGCATCTCAGAAAACTCAGATATCAGTGTGACCAGGAAAGTCTCAGTGCAGAAACCCTGCTTTGGGCCTTTTGCTTACTTATTGTTGTGTTGCACTGAATGTCAGGAAGGTCTTTGCCTCAGGCCACCCCTTTGTGAAGCCTGAAGAAAACAGTTTTCAAATGGAAATGAATGGGCCTCACCTGTGGCTCTTTGCTTAATTGCTTTGGAAAGAGATGTGTCTTTATCAGCCTCTTGGACCTGTGTGTGGCTGTGACTTAGATTCTCAGCACCTGATGGATCTTAAGAATGATCCCATGTGAGCTTCCAAAAACAAAATGTCAAAAAATATCATTCATTGTGGATGAAGTCTCTTGCCTTCCTCTGTTAGGTTCCTGCACTCCATCAAATGAGAATAGGGATTCTTTGGGTCAAATGAGTTCTTCAAAGCCCTGCAGAGGTGCTTGTGTTTTCTCATGACTCTAAATCACCTAAAGAATCGATACCTAAAATCAGTAGGCCTCAAATTGGAGAAACACAGAAGTATTAACGGCAGGCTTATTTGTTCACTCCTGGTTCACAGAAACGGTGTCCAGGCTACCCTGACTTTAGGCAAATGAGGGGCAAACGAGCAGATTTTGGACACTGTCTTGATCTGCGCCCCTCATGGAAACCTCCAGCCAGATGTTAAGATGACTGACTATATGGAATAAGATGAGGGCCATGTGGGAGTGTTTTGGTTTTAATTTTGGTCATTTGTGTGGCATTGGAAAAAATGACTGGGTCCACGTGGGCTTGAACTCTGGTGTGATTCCTCTTAGAGACTGGGTTTTGGAACTGAACTTAGAGAAGAATTGCCATGAATTTTGTTGGGATTTTAAGAGGCCACGCATGAAATTCGCTCTTGGAAACTGAGACCTAGGCCCCGGGTGGATTTCGACAGAGGCCTGGGAATCTCAGCAAGGATATCACATGATTTTATTCTTAAAGAAATGGCAGCCATAATTGAGAGTCAAAACACACATGGATCTCACATTGTAGACCTCAATGGGCCTCGCCTAATATGACCTTTTGTCCACTCTTTGGGAAGCCGTGCCTGTGAGAGTTCTCCAGAGATTTCATTGAAATGAGCTTCCACACCATTTAATGTTTGCTGAATGAACTGAAACCCACAGTGCCTCCAACTTCATGCTTGAAAAATGGCTAGATAAATACCATGAAATTTTTGAAATTCCTATGACCAGGTGGCACTGGAGAAACATTGGATGTCCTGTTGCTGATCATGAGTATACCAGACAGTGCCTTGATTTACTGAGTTTCATGAAAATGGTGTAGAACAGAGATGCCAGTAAGTTGGAGCCTGCTGAGTAGTGGGTCTAGAGCAGTGGTGGGGAGGTGTTTGATAAAACATCCGTGGTAGGGCCATGTGGATCTACCATTGGATTCCAAATGGCTTGTAACTGACATGGTGCAGCCAGCAGACCCTTATATGTAAAGGCATCTTGTTATATGGAGAGTTTTCAGAGGAAAATTAAGAATCAGGTTGATATGGACAAGGGGGCAATGGGGCAAGCTGTGAGAGATAGGAGCCTAGTTGGTGCATTCTCTTGCAGACCCTGACCCAAAACACGTGACAGAACTCCCTCCAGCACTGTGTCCCAGTTTAGCTCCTAGTATTTCGTGAAACAAATACCAAACTCACAGTGCAGCAGCAAAAACACCACAAAAAGTGGAGGAGGACCAAATGGCTTCACAGTCCACACGGGGAGACACTTAGTCCCCAGTGGCCTCAGTTTACCTACAAAGAGAGGATTCAGCACTGCTTCATCTTGTTCATTGGAAAATAAGAAACCATGTCCTCCAGGTCACATAGATGCAGACCCAGCTTTGATGGTCTCACTACAGAGGAAGCCAAATCTCCTGAAAACAACATATATTTCAAGTGTGGAAGCTCAGAGGCAGTTTCTCAAAAAGTTTTTAGGCCAGCAGAGCTCCATGTTTGTGGAGTGTTTACCCTGTCCCTTAGTTTTGGAAACTCCTCTACCACCTCCAAGGTTGTGAACTTCTGAGCATTTTTCATTCCAGATATGTATTCACTGATTTTGTAACTCTTCTCCTCTAATTGTGTCTTACTTGGGGTGAAGGTAATGTCAAGGCATTGTTCTGGATGAGAGCGGGAGGATATTTGTGCAGCATATATTTACATACACATTGGATTCATTTTCCAATTTTCCATTCGAAATACTGAATCCCTGACACTAACCCATACCTAGTAGACTCAGACTATTCATCCTAATATAATGGAGAAAATTAAACCAACACATTAGAAATACAAGTACTTCAGAGGAGACATGTTGTATAGGTGGACTTGACATTTGCATTATATAAGGTAGGAGTTATAAATCTAGTCAAATTTTAATTGAAATATTCTCCATGTGTTTTTAAACTTAACAAATATGTGAATTCTTGTTTCCCTTTTCTGTAGCCTATTCACACATGTATATTTATATGCATATATAGAATCCTACCAGGTATCACACGTACATTTTTGTGAGGTGGCTGTCTTGGCAGATACAAATTGTGAGAAGAGTTCACTCCTCCTAAATGCTGTTGGAAATGAAAATTCAACCTATAGGAGAGCGTCCTAGTAGAACAACATTATACATTAACTCATGTTCAGTAAAATAAATATTTTTGCATTTGTGGATGATACATATTTACTGATGAATTTCGATTGGCATTTATATTGGTATTTAATGTCTGTGAGTTGTGTGTGTGTGTGTGTGTGTGTGTGTGTGTATAGATATAGATATAGATATAGATATACTCTCCAAATTTTTCAAAATATGAAATATATGCGTCTAATATACACTCTCTAAATTCATTCATGTTCATGTATGTGGATTTATAATCCACTTTTCACAAGATTATAATCAGAAATATTCATCCACCTGAAATACATATTTGTTTCCTAGTACTGAAAACTAACTTCAGTGAATGGTGCAAACAAATCCTAATTATTCTACACTAACTGACCCAGTCTAACATCAATGCAAGTAGACTCCTATGGGACATGATATGTAATTTGTCATTCATTTGTATTCGACACTGGTACATTATTGTTTCTTCAGTTTTTGCACATCACAAGATATACATTTCATCCACAAGTTCACAAATTAATAAGCATTTGTTTCAACTTTCACCACTTCTTGCTTCAGAACACATGTATTGTCAGGGTTTCTTGACTGGTCTTTTCATGAGAGACTTCTTTCCAAACACATTATTTTGAATTTCCATAATCTTTTTGAAGCAAAACTCACAGACTCTTCATGATAAACCAAACACAAATATTTCCATTACATATATAACTGGTTGGAATGAATGATTGTATATCAATATACGATTTCCTTTAATTTTTCAGATATCAGTTCTATTCATTATTTAAAGTTCAAAAAAGTTATATTATTTATTCACAGTATGGTCTATTCATGCTTTTTCTCTATGTTCCTAGAAACAGGGTACACCTCTTTGTACCCCTGATTCTCATTTTACATCTTCAATGTATTGCTCCCAGAAATGGTGAAAGAAATACTCTTGTCACCTCATTATCACAGTAATATTCTGGACAAAATATGGAAAGGTCACACTTATGATTGTACCAAAGCCTAAATGGAAAGTGAACATGAATTTCTAAAAACATCCATGTCCAGGTTGCCTAATGCTGTCAATTGTCAATCCTATTGGTGACTACATATTTGTTTTTTTCCTAATTTATATATTCAAACTCAACCCTGTTGAAAATGTCTAATTCTATCACTCATTTTATACTTTGCCTGATTTCGTAATGTTTCTATTGATATCTGCTTTTCTACATATTTTCCCCAGTTCAACATAGTGACTGACTCTTCATATGTGCTGACATTTACATTCACTCAACAACCGAAAGTCTATTGCTAAAGAACTTTTGGTCCAAATCCTATACTCACTCTTCTTCCTAAACCTACTGACTATCTTCCTAATCCTACTGAATATCCCTTTTTGACTGGATGTTCTCTTCTAAATTCAATCATCCAATGTACAAGGTCCTATGCCATTGTATATCGAATTATCTGAGGCATCTTTGCAGAACATCATTCAAAGCTAAGTATCCCAATCAAGGGCAAAACCCTTCTGGGCTTCAAATCATACCTAGATTTCTGTTTTCCTACTTATATTTCACCTCTATATTCTTGTAAATATTGCAGGTTCCCAATACCATTATTCATCACACAGAATCACTCGTAACCCAAATCAAACCTGTTTTTAACCCCAAGTATACACTGTTCCCTCAATCATTTTACAGAAGAGCAGGGACAGAGTGGTTCTTACAATACAGGAAAGTTGGGGACCTTCCACCTGATGAGAACCTCAAATGTCCATGCAAAAATGATACCTGGAGAAGTTGAAGGCAGGTATGAAGCACCTGAGAGAGCAAAACTCATCTTCCATGGGAAACAACCTGGTCAGGATGAAGGGATGTGTCTTAATCTGAATCTCTCTCTTCTTTTTGTAGAGAAGATGGACCAAACCAGGCCTGAGTGGAGAGCTGTTCCTGGGTGCCAATGGTGATATACATTCTACCTTATGAAAGTGTCACAGGAAGCGTGGGCAACCTCAATTTTATGTTACCCTTTGAAGCAACTGTTAGGACAAAGTGGTTGCCAAGGCAGTGAGCTCATTCAGTTCCAAAGAATGTGACATACCTCATTTCCTTGGTGATGGAACTCTCTGAACTTGGTATCCAAGAAGCCAGGCACCCAGAGGCAGTCCCAGTCCCAGTCCCAGTGGGCTCACTTGTTTGGATTTACCAAGGACAGAGTCAGTTTTCTTGGTACCTAATGATGTGAGGATGGCCAAATGCCAGGAGAGCTCTGAAGATGGACCTTTCCTGAGAAAACAGGTAGTGGCTAACCACTTTTTCCTGACATCTTCACAGAGTTGGTCAAGGAAACAAGATCTGAGAGAAGACAGGCCATTTCGGGGGAACATAGTATGGCCCACCAGTCAGAGGACACTCCAGATAGTCACAGACGTACTTGGGGGAAGGAGGTGCCTTTGTGGGAGTGGGTGTGGGTTTGTTGTTTTGTCTCATGTTCTGAGAATAGATAGGAAAGGCGGTTTGTTTGGTTTGGAGTGGACAGTTTCTAGTAAGTCATTTGACACGGCGAGTGTTTCTGTTTCTGTGTATCCCACTGTGTCCGTTGTTGTAGACATTAGAAAAGAGAATGCATTAATGGATGTGTCCTGTCTAGTATAAATCATCCCATAATTCATCCTGCCCAATATATGAATGGACTGCAGCTTGTCTTATCGATGTGCAACACCTGCTATCTTTCTAAGTTGTTGTTTTCTTCCTGAATTCTGGCCACTCTCCAGAATAGGCTCATGGATTTGTGTCCTAAATATGTACCACCTCCAAGCTCTGTGACATGGCCATGTACTGGATAGCTGAAGAGAATGGCAAGCATCTCAGAAAACTCAGATATCAGTGTGACCAGGAAAGTCTCAGTGCAGAAACCCTGCTTTGGGCCTTTTGCTTACTTATTGTTGTGTTGCACTGAATGTCAGGAAGGTCTTTGCCTCAGGCCACCCCTTTGTGAAGCCTGAAGAAAACAGTTTTCAAATGGAAATGAATGGGCCTCACCTGTGGCTCTTTGCTTAATTGCTTTGGAAAGGGATGTGTCTTTATCAGCCTCTTGGGCCTGTGTGTGGCTGTGACTTAGATTCTCAGCACCTGATGGATCTTAAGAATGATCCCATGTGAGCTTCCAAAAACAAAATGGCAAAAAATTTCATTCATTGTGGATGAAGTCTCTTGCCTTCCTCTGTTAGGTTCCTGCACTCCATGAAATGACAATAGGGATTCTTTGGGTCAAATGAGTTCTTCAAAGCCCTGCAGAGGTGCTTGTGTTTTCGCATGACTCTAAATCACCTAAAGAATTGATACCTAAAATCAGTAGGCCTCAAATTGGAGAAACACAGAAGTATTAACGGCAGGCTTATTTGTTCACACCTGGTTCACAGAAACGGTGTCCAGGCTACCCTGACTTTAAACAAATGAGGGGCAAACGAGCTGATTTTGGACACTGTCTTGGACTGCGCCCCTCATGGAAACCTCCAGCCAGAGGTTAAGATGATTGACTATATGGAATAAGATGAGGGCCATGTGGGAGTGTTTTGGTTTTAATTTTGGTCATTTGTGTCGCATTGGAAAAAATGACTGGGTCCACGTGGGCTTGAACTCTGGTGTGATTCCCCTTAGAGACTGGGTTTTGGAACTGAACTCAGAGAAGCATTGCCATGAATTTTGTTGGGATTTTAAGAGGCCACGCATGAAAGTCGCTCTTGGAAACTGAGACCTAGGCCCCGGGTGGATTTCAACAGAGGACTGGGAATCTCAGCAAGGATATCACATGATTTTATTCTTAAAGAAATGGCAGCCATAGTTGAGAGTCAAAACACACATGGACCTCACATTGTAGACCTCAATGGGCCTGGCCTAATGTGACCTTTTGTCCACTCTTTGGGTAGCCATGCCTGTGAGAGTTCTCCAGAGATTTCATTGAAATGAGCTTCCTCACTATTTAATGTTTGCTGAATGAACTGAAACCCACAGTGCCTCCAACTTCATGCTTGAAAAATGGCTAGATAAATACCATGAAATTTTTGAAATTCCTATGACCAGGTGGCACTGGAGAAACATTGGATGTCCTGTTGCTGATCATGAGTATACCAGACAGTGCCTTGATTTACTGAGTTTCATGAAAATGGTGTAGAACAGAGATGCCAGAAATTTGGAGCCTGCTGAGTAGTGGGTCTAGAGCAGTGGTGGGGAGGTGTTTGATAAAACATCCGTGGTAGGGGCATGTGGATATACCATTGGATTCCAAATGTCTTGTAACTGACATGGTGCAGCCAACAGACCCTTATATGTAAAGGCATCTTGTTATATGGAGAGTTTTCAGAGGAAAATTAAGAATCAGGTTGATATGGACAAGGGGGCAATGGGGCAAGCTGTGAGAGATAGGAGCCTAGTTGGTGCATTCTCTTGCAGACCCTGACCCACCACACGTGACAGAACTCCCTCCAGCACTGTGTCCCAGTTTAGCTCCTAGTATTTCATGAAACAAATACCAAACTCACAGTGCAGCAGCAAAAACACCACAAATTGGAGGAGGACCAAATGGCATCACAGTCCACACGGGGAGACACTTAGTCCCCAGTGGCCTCAGTTTACCTACAAAGAGAGGATTCAGCACTGCTTCATCTTGTTCATTGGAAAATAAGAAACCATGTCCTCCAGGTCACATAGATGCAGACCCAGCTTTGATGGTCTCACTACAGAGGAATCCAAATCTCCTGAAAACAACATATATTTCAAGTGTGGAAGCTCAGAGGCAGTTTCTCAAAAAGTTTTTAGGCCAGCAGAGCTCCATGTTTGTGGAGTGTTTACCCTGTCCCTTAGTTTTGGAAACTCCTCTACCACCTCCAAGGTTGTGAACTCCTGAGCATTTTCCATTCCAGATATGTATTCACTGATTTTGTAACTCTTCTCCTCTAATTGTGTCTTACTTGGGGTGAAGGTAATCAAGGCATTGTTCTGGATGAGAGCGGGAGGATATTTGTGCAGCATATATTTACATACACATTGGATTCATTTTCCAATTTTCCATTCGAAATACTGAATCCCTGACACTAACCCATACCTAGTAGTCTCAGACTATTCATCCTAATATAATGGAGAAAATTAACCCAACACAATGGAAATACAAGCACTTCAGAGGAGACATGTTGTATAGTTGGACTTGACATATGCATTATATAAGGTAGGAGTTATAAATCTAGTCAAATTTTAATTGAAATATTCTCCACGTGTTTTTAAACTTAACAAATATGTGAATTCTTGTTTCCGTTTTCTGTAGGCTATTCACACATGTATATTTATATGCATATATAGAATCCTACCAGGTATCACACGTACATTTTTGTGAGGTGGCTATCTTATCAGAAAAAAATTGTGAGAAGTGTTCACTCCTCCTTAATGCTGTTGGAAATGAAAATTCAACCTATAGGAGAGCGTCCTAGTAGAACAACATTATACATTAACTCATGTTCAGTAAAATAAATATTTTTGCATTTGTGGATGATATATATTTACTGATGAATTTCGATTGGCATTTATATTGGTACTTTTTAATGTCTGTGAGTGTTGTGTGTGTGTGTGTGTGTGTGTGTGTGTGTGTATAGATGTAGATATAGATATAGATATACTCTCCAAATTTTTCAAAATATGAAATATATGTGTCTAATATACACTCTCTAAATTCATTCATGTTCATGTATGTGGATTTATAATCCACTTTTCACAAGATTATAATCAGAAATATTCATCCACCTGAAATACATATTTGTTTCCTAGTACTGAAAACTAACTTCAGTGAATGGTGCATACAAATCCTAATTATTCTACAGTAACTGACCCAGTCTAACATCAATGCAAGTAGACTCCTATGGGACATGATATGTAATTTGTCATTCATTTGTATTCGACACTGGTACATTATTATTTCTTCAGTTTTTGTACATCATAAGATATACATTTGCCAAGGCAGTGACCTCATTCAGTTCCAAAGAATGTGACATACCTCATTTCCTTGGTGATGGAACTCTCTGAACTTTGTATCCAAGGAGCCAGGCACCCAGAGGCAGTTTCAGTCCCAGTCCCAGTGGGCTCACTTGTTTGGATTTAGCAAGGATAGAGTCAGTCATTCTTGGTACCTACTGAAGTGAGGATTACCAAATGCCTGGAGAGCTCAGAAGAGGGACCTTTCCTGAGAGAGCAGGTAGTAGCTCTCCATTTTTTCCTTACAACTTTACAGAGTTCGCCAAGGAAAACAGATCTGAGAGAGGACAGGCCATTTCGGAAGAACAGAGTATGGCCACCAGTCAGAGGACACTCTGGTTAGTCATACACCTATGGGGAAGGAGGTGCCTTTTTGGGAGTGGGTGTGGGTTTGTGGTTTGTCTCATGTTCTGAAAATAGGTAGGAATGGCGGTTTGTTTGTTTTGGAGTGAACTGTTTCCGCTAAGTCGTTTGAAGAGGTGAGTGTTTCCATGTCTGTGTATCCCACTGTGCCTGTGGTAGTAGACATGAGAAAAGAGAATGCAGCAATGGATGTGTCATGTCTAGTATAAAGCTTCCCAGCATTCATCCTGCCCAATTTATGAATGGAGTGTGGCTTGCCTTATGCACGGGCAACACCTAATACCTTCCTAAGTCCCTGTTTTCTTCCTGAATTCTGGCCACTCTCTAGAATAGGCTCATGGTTATGTGTCCAAGATATGTACCAAATCCAAGGTCTTTGACATGGCCATGTACTGGATACCTGAATGGAATGGCCAGCATCTCAGAAAACTCAGATATCAGTGTGACCAGGAAAGTCTCAGTGGAGATACCCTGCTTTGGGCCTTTTGCTTACTTATTGTTCTGTTGCCCTGAATATCAGGAAGGTCTTTGTCTCATGCAACCCCTTTGTTAAGCCTGAAGAAAACAGTTTTCAAATGGAAATGAATGTGCATCACCTCTGGCTCTTTGCTTAATTTCATTGGAAAAGGATGTGTCTGATTCAGGCCCTTTGCCCTGTTTTAGGCTGTGACTTAGATTCTCAGCACCTGATGGATGTAAAGAAAGATCCCATATGTGCATCTAAACCAAAATGGAAAAACGTGCAATCAATGTGCATGAATTATATTGCCTTCCTTTGTTAGGTTTCTGAAATCCATCATGTCAGAATAGGGATTCTTTGGGTGAAATGAGTTCTTCAAATCTCTGCAGAGGTGCTTGGCTTTTCTCATGACTCCAATTCACAAAAAGAATCTAGACCCCACAGTCAGAGAGCCTCAAATTGGAGAAGCGAAGCAGTATTAAGGGCAGGCCTATTTGATCACTCCTGGTTCACAGGAAGGGTGTCCAAGCCACCCTGTCATTCGGCAAATGAGGGGCAAGGGAGCTTATTTTGGACACTGTCTTGGGATGTGCCTCTCATGAAAACCTCCATCCAGATGTTATGATGAGTATCTTTATGGAAGAAGATGAGGGCCATGTAGGAGTGTTTTGGTTATAATTGTGGTCATTTGTGTGGCAGTTGGAAGAGATGACTGGGTAAACCTGGGCTTGAATTCTGCTGTGATTCCCCTTAGAGACTGAGTTCTGGAACTGACCTCAGAGAAGTATTGACATGAATTGTGTTGGGATTTTAGGAGGCCAGGAATGAGAGTTGCCATTGGAACCTGGGATCAAGGCCCAGAGTGGCTTTCCACAGAACACTGGGAATCACAGCCAGGATATTACATGATTTTATTCTGAAAGACTTGGCAGGCATAATTGAGATTCAAAACACACTTGGACCTCGCTTTGTAGACCTCAATGGGCCTGGCTTCATGTGACTTTTTGGCCACTCTTTGGGTAGACTTGCCTGTGAGAGTGCTCCAGAGATTTCCCTGAAATTAGCTTCCTCACCATTTAATGGTTCCTGAATGAATTGAAACCAACATTGCCTCCAAATGCATCTGTGAAAAAATGCTAGATAATTACCTTGAAATTTTAGAAATTCCGATGACCAGCTGGCACTGGAGGACCTTTGATGTCCTGTTGATGATCATGAGTATACCAGACAGGGCCTTGATTGACTGGGTTTCATGAAAATGGTGTAGAACAGAGATGCCAGTAAGTTGGGGCCTGGTAAGTAGTGGGCCTAGAGCTGTGTTATGCAAATGTGTGATAAAACATCTGTGGTGGTGCCATGTGGATCTTCCATTGGCTTCCAAATGGCTGTGACTGACATGGTGCAACCATCACACCCATATATGTAAAGGCATATTTTTATATGGAGAGATTTCAGAGCAATGTTCAGTATCATGTTGCTATGGTCAAGGGGGCAAGCTACTTGAGATAGAACCCTGGTTGGTGCATTCTCCTGGAGACCCTGCCAACCACACCTGACAGAACTCCCTTCTGCACTGTGTCCCATTTGAACTCGTTGTATTTCATGAAGCAAATACCAAACTCCCAGTGCAGCAGCAAGAAACACCACGAAAATTGGAGGATGACCATTGGTTTCACAGTCCACAAGGGAAGACCCTTAGCCCTCAGTGGCCAATGTTTTCCTACAAAAAGAGAATTCATCACTGCTGCCTCATTTTTATTTGAAAATAAGTAACCATTTCCTCCAGGTCACATACATGCAGATCCAGCTTTGATGGTTTCACTACAAATAAAGCTAAAGCTCCTGACAACAACATATATTTCAAGTGCCCAACCTCAGAGGCAGATTCTCAAAAAGTCTTTTGGCCAGCAGAGCTCCATGTTTGTGGAGTGTTTACCCTGTCTCTTAGTTTTGAAAACTCCTCTACCACCTCCAAAGATGTGAAATCTGGAGCATTTTCCATTCTAGATATGTATTCACAGATTTTCTAACTCTTCTCCTCTAATTGTGTCTTACTTGGGGCGAAGGTAATGTCAAGGCATTGTTCTGGAGGAGAGTGGGACGATTTTTCCGTAGCATATATTTGCATACACATTGGATTCAGTGTCCTATTTTCAATTCAAAATACTGAATACCTGACTCTAACCCATACCCTACCAGACTCTGACTACTAATCCTAATATGATGGAGAAAAATAACCCATAAAGAATAGAAATACAAGCAGTTCAGAGTAGGCATGGTGTATAGATGGACTTGCCTTTTGCATGATACAGAGTTGGAGTTATAAATCTAGTCAATTGTTTGTTGAAATAGTTGTCCTTGTATTTTTAAGGTTAACAAATATGTGAATTCCTGTCTCCCTTTCTCTGTATTCTTATATGCACATATAGATTCTTATCTGGTAACACACGTACATTCTTGTGAGGTGGCTGACTTGGCAGATACAAATTGTTAGAAGAGATCACTCCTACTAAACCCTGTTGGAACTGAATATTCAACCTATGGGTGAGCTTGCTAGTTGAACAGCATTATACATAAATCCATGTTCAGTAAAATGAATATTTTTAGATCTGTGGATGGTATATATTTTATAATAAATTTTGATTGACATATATATTGCTACTTTTTTGTCTGTGTGTTTGTTTTATGTATATGTATATATATGTATATATATATATATATATATATATATATATATGTATGTATATATATATATATATATATATATATATATATATATATGCACTCTCCAGATTTTTCAAAATATGAAATATATGTGTCTTATATTCACTCCCTAAATTCATTCATGTTCATGTATGTGGATTTATAATCAACTATTCACAAGATTATTCTCAAAATATTCATCCACCTGAAATTTGCCCAATGCTCTCAAATGTCAATCCTATTAGTGACTACATATTTGTTTCTTCCTAAGATTATATATTTAAACTCAACCCTGTTCAAAATGTCTAATCCTATCACACACTTTATACTTTGCCTGATTTTGTAATGTCTCTATTGATATATGCTTTCCTACATATTTTCCCCACTTCATCATTGTGACTGACTCTTCACTTATGCTGACATTTACATTCACTCTCTAATCGAAATCCTATTGCTAAGAAACTTTTGTTCCAAATCTTATACTCACCCTTCTTCCTAAACTTACTGACTATCTTCCTAATGCTACAGACTATCCCTTTTTGACTGGATGTTCTCTTCTACATTCAATCATCCAAGTAAACGTGGTGCGAGCTTCAGAGGAGGAGACTACCAACAGGCTATCTCATGCAACATCAAAGGGTTTATTGGGTGTCCAGAATGCTGGGGTTCAGAGCTCACCTGAATAGAGCAGATAGCCCTGAGAATAGCTGAAGTAGAGCTTATATACTTTCCCTGGAGAGAGAAGGGTGGGAATTGTATTGATGGGTCAGGGCGAGTGGGCGGTTTGCATGCAACTGGGAGAGGGAGTACATTCTGCAATTTGGCAGCTGGGGATAGAACATTCTGGGAACAAGTTTTGCAAACATTTCTCAAGATTTCAACAGTGTTCTGTTAAGCATACAGAAAAACAAGATGTGACAAGTACCTATTTTATTAATATTTCATTCCCCACTTCTTCTTCTGGCTAATTTTAATCATAAAAATGATCATTGGAGGGTGTCACATTCAATGTCTGCTAGTGGGGTATTACCATAAGTTTAACTCCTCCAATTTGAGCCTGGAGAAAAGACATTACACGGTTGAGCAAACAGGGTTTTATAGTTAGCAATAATATGAGGATTATTATTGGACCGGCCAGGGTTGATAAAAACGTAGTTAACCAGGGGGACTGTGTGAACCAAGACTCAAGCCACCCTTTTTGGGCCTCTCTCACTTGTTGATGCTCTTCCAAGGTGTCTTTTAAATTTACTCATAGATTTTATTACAACTCCAGTATAGTCAGCATAAAAACAACATTCTTCCCTCAATGCAGCACAAAGGCCCCCTTCTCTAATGAAGAGGAGGTCCAACCCTCAATTGTTCTGTAAAACAACTTCAGAGAGAGAGGTTAAAGTTTCATGCAAAGCCCTGAAGGAGGTTTCTAATATCTTACTTTTGCTCTATTGCTGCTTCTAATTGGGTCATCTTTTGTGTCCCATGGACAATGCCACTGGTTCCTCTGCCCACCCGTGCAGCAATTCCTATTCCTAATAGGATGGCTAAAGTGAGGGATATATGTTCCCAGTGGAACCGGTTGTATGCCCCCCCTATTTGATCCTCAAATGAACCTGCGTCATGATAGAGCACTCTGGGAAACATCTGCACCATTACACAATTTATCACATATCTTGATCATTTCATGAAAACATAAACGATGTTTAAGTATATAGAATTATGCTGTTGTAGGCACTGACAAAGCAAGGCACCTAAGATAGCACTCAAGAGAGGGAAACAGTCCTATTTGGTTGCAACCGGATTCAGAGGGCATTGCTTCTATTGTAATCAATTAATCCCCTGAAATTCAAGTTTAGGTAGTTTCAGAAATTTGTACCCAACATATAAGGGATGGGGCTCAGAAGTTCACAGTCTTCAGAAGTTTAAAAAAGCAGTATTTGTTTCTGTTTTTCCTTCTGTTCTGGGCAAGTTAACTTTTCAAGGACACCTGGGAGGAGGAGAGCTTTTTCTTCCCTTTCTTATTTTCCCCCTGCCAGCTGTTACCATGGAGCCCGGTTGGTAATTTCTTTATCTTAGAAATGTAGCCATCTCTGTGAAGCCCCAGCTGAAGGCCAGAGGACTTGTTCACATATTTTGTGAAAAACTAGTTAGGGGTTGTCTAGCTTAGAAGTACTGAGATTTTTAGCCAGTGGCCAAGTAGAACAGGGCAATACAAAAGAGAATGTTTATCTACATTAAAGTCTTTATTGGGACTGTTTGGCTGAAAGTTCAAAACTCAGCCATGGTGAAGACTTCTGAAGAAGGTCATTTAAGACTTTTCTGTGGGCCTGGTACAGAGGGGGAAAGACGGGGAAGTTGGGGCTGAGAGCACCTCCGAGGATCTGAGAATGAGGGAAAAGAGAGATGTAAAAGAATAATGCGAAAGGGTATTGGGAATTTCCTAGCAGCAAACTTGAGCAGTAGATCAGGTAGAGCAGAGTGAAAGAAGGGAGTGAGGATCCCAAAATCCTGTGAGGGACTTTAAATTTTAGTAACCTGTTTTCAGTGATGACAAAGCAACTTTAAAGGCCAATTATATTACATCTTGGATAAGGGTCTCAGGGCTCTCCTCAGCTCATTTGAGCATTGGGTTAGCTGGTAAGAGGACCTGGTGGGACCCGGTGAGGGCACTGACAGGAGATGAGAGGAATGAGTCGGTGGAGCGGTACCTATGTACCTGCTACCTCAGCAAGGGGGCGATGGTCAGAGAACTGGTGGAGCTTTGGGTTTCTGATCTAGTTATTGGAGGGGAGAAATCAAGTTGCTGAGATGGGAGTGACAGCAGAGGGTCTGGAGCAGAAGGCTGAGGATAATGATCTATTGGAGAAGCATAGTTCAGGATGTGAGTGAAGGAGGGAAAAGGCTTCCACATAGGGGAATTTCCTTTCACTCTTTTGAGCACTTGCAGAAGTCAAAAAGGTCACGCAAAATTTGAGGATCTAGAGACCCCTCTGGGTGCCATAGTTTTTGGTTGTCTAATTGGTAATGTGACCAATGCTGTGTACTGAATTTGATGAAGAATTGGGGTTCCATCAGGCAGCCCCTGTATGCACACATTCCCATGACATACAGAAAAAGTCGGCTTTTCCCCCACACAGCCGTTACTCTTTGTGGCTTTGATAGTCTGCCAGGCAAACTTAGTAATCTAGACTAGCCAACCTGCATCTGGCTTGCGTGTCCCTACATCCATAATGTTTGTTTCCATTATCTATGGTACAGAAGGGATTTAATGGTATTTTAGTGGGATCCTCTTCATCAGTGATATCACAATAGGAAATACCTATAGCCAGCTAACAAATGTCTGCGTGGAGAGATGGCCACCAGGTCCCTAAGGGGGCTGTATGCGAGATAGACCATACTTCTTTTCCAGTAGGATTTGTGATCAGCCATCACTGCTTAATGGGCTGATGAGGGTTAGGACTACTTGTAGCCAAGGGGAGAGTATATAACCTTATTCACATTGCGAATACACAATTTGAAACTGTTACCAGTCTTTTTCAGTTTCCAGAAAGATTCTGTACAGGGAGCAGGCTTGAGATGAGAGGCATGGATCCTGGAAGTGATTCTGTTTACGTTTACCACTGTAGGTGTTATAATAGCACCTGGTATGGTCCTTTCCAGCGGGGTACCAGGGATGACACCTGATATCATCTTACATAGATGAAATCTCTTACTTGATATGGATGTGGAATCCCCTGGTTCCCAGTTGGGTAGGCAGTGGCCAGCTGTTTTCACAGGTATTACTGAGTTCTTTCAAGATCTTTAAGTCTGTCAAGCAAGGGGGTGTGGAAAGGATTTTAGGTCTTACAGTTGGGCTTATGTCCCCTACTGGAGGAGGGCCACCATAAAGAATTTCACACGTGGTAAGGTTACTCAAAGAAACAAAGGGATTTTTTCTTGCATGAAACATTGCATAAGGCAGGAGCATAGTCCAATCCTATGCTGGTCTCTATGCTTAATTTCGTTAAGGTCTCTTTAATGGTTCTATTCATTCTTTCTACTTGTCTTGAACTCTGTGGTCTATAAGCACAATTTAACTTCCACTTAATCCACAGGTTCCTGGCTAACCCCTGACTTACCTGGGCCATGAACATCGGTCCATTGTCAGATCCTATTACCGGCTTAGCTTCCTCCAATGGTAGAGAGGCTTAGTCAGCAGCAGCGGAATCACTTAGAGTGTGTTGTGTGTTAGGGGACGAGGGCAGGGGATAAGGAGGGGGAGAAGAGTCCAGTAGAGTCAAATCTGTGACTCAGGGAGAACAGAGGGTGGAGGAGGAGGAGGTTGAGAGGGTTTGAGAGATCATGGGGGAAGGAGTAGGAGCAGAGGTAGGGGCAAGGAAAGGCTTCACCCATGGAGGAGGAGATTTGCAGAGGTCCTGCCAAGTTAAGATATATGGCTGTTGATCCGGATGGCTATGTGGCGCTGGCTGAAAGACAATACCTCTGACTTTTTAAATTAGTGGGAAGTAGAAAGATCCTTCTAGGGGCCATACGACTCCAAAGATGGGCCATTCTGAGGCACAGAGATTCTGCCAGGTCCAGCGTTTTACTAAAAAAAGAAAGATTCTGAGCCCTTAAGCGGACTTTGGTCCAGTGATCAAGGGTCAGGGACAGAGGCATTGACGTGCTCTGTTCCATAATGAAAGTTCCACTAACAGTAAAAGCAAGGACACACGACACAGATAAGACAAGACCATAAAGACAGGCAATGAACGTCCAACACTGAGACAAGGAATGAGTAGCCGGCAAAACCCAATGGTATGGCAATAACGAATCTAAAAGAAAATATCACTGAGTCGAGAAGACTATTGTTCCTTGATTTCCCGAGTTCTCTGCGGGGTCCTCCAGAGAGGTGCCCTTTGTCTCTGTGACACGTCTCTCAGCCACCGTCGGAGAGAGCCCAGGCTCTTCATCGCCAGCAATTTTGCCAAGCCCTAACAAGAAACCTGAAACCGGAAAGAGGCGCCTTACTTGCTCCGAGAGGAGCCCGTTGGGGTCTCTCGTCCGCCACTGCTGGAACTCGGAGGAACCTCAATATGTAAAGGTCAGGCGAGTGTCAGAGGAAGATACTATCAAGAGACTGTCTCATGAAACAGCAAAGGGTTTATTTGTGGTCCAGCATGCTGGAGCTCAGAGCTAAATTAAATAGAGCAGAGACCTCTGAGAACAGCTTAAGCAGAGCTTATATACTTTCCTTGGAGAGGGAAGAGAGGGAAGTTTAGTGATGGGTAAGGGCGAGTGGGCGGTTTGCATGACACCGAGTGAGGGAGTACATTCTGCAGTTCGGCTGTTGGGAACAGTACATTCTAGAACAAGATTAGCAAACATTTCTCAAGATTTCAACAGTGTTTTGTTAAGCATACAGAAAAACAGGAAGTGACAAGTACCTATTTTATTAATTTTATAAACCTTTCACTACCGACTATGCGTTTTTGACTTGATGTTCCTTCTACATTAATTCATGCAACGTACAAGGTGCTATGCCATTGTATATCGATTTATCTGATACAACTCTGCAGAACGTAATTCAACACCACATATCCCTATCAAGGGCCCAATGCCCTTCTGGGCTTCAAATCAGACTTAGATTTCTTTTTTCATACATATATTTCACCTATATATTCTTCTACACATAGCAAGTTCTCAATACGATCATTCATCCAGCAAAATGATTTCTAACCCAAATCGATCATGTTTTTAACCATAACCGGACACTGTTACCTCAATCTAACTTTACAGAAGAGCAGGGAAGGAGTTGATATTACAATACAGAAATGTAGAAAAACTTCCACCTGCTGAGAACCTCAAAGGTCCATGCAGAAATGATCCCTGGAGAAGATGTAGGAAGCAATAAAGGACCTGAGAGACCAAAAGTCATCTTCCATGGCAAACAACCCGGTCAGGATAAAAGGTTGTGTCTGAATCAGATTTTTTTTAATGTAGAGATCATGGACCAAACCAGGCCTGTGTGGAGATCTATTCCTGGGTGCCTTTGGTTGATATACCATTCTAACTTGTGAAAATGTCACAGGAAGTAGGGGCAACCTCAATCTCTTGGGACCCTTGGAAGCAACAGTTAGGACAAAGTGGCTGCCAAGACAGTGCCCTCATTCAGTTCAGGAAGGAAGTGACCTCACCTCACTTTCTTGGTGATGGAACTCTCTGAACGTGGGATCCAGGAAGCCAGGCACACAGAGCCAATCCAAGTCCCAGTCCCAGTGGTCTCACTTGTTTGGATTTACCAAGGACAGGGTCAGTATTTTTTGGTACCTACAGATGTGAGGAAGGCCAAATGCCAGGAAAGCTCGCATGCAGGGCTTTTCATGAGAAAGCAGGTAGTAGCTCACCGTTGGCTCCTAAGAAGTTCACAGAGTTGGCCAAGGAGACAAGATCTGAGACAGGAAAGGCCATTTTGGGGGAACATATTATGGCCCACAAGTCAGAGGACACTCTGGATATTCACAGACCTACTTAGGGGAAGGAGGTGCCTTTGTGGGTGTGGTTGTGGGTTTGTGGTTTTGTCTCATTTTCTGAGAATAGGTAGGACAGTCGGTTTGTTTCATTTGAAGTGGACTGTTTCTAGTAAGTCTTTTCACAGGGCGAGTGTTTCTATGTCTGTGTATTCCACTGTTTCCGTGGTTGTAGACATTAGAAAAGAGAATTCATCAATGGATGTGTCGTGTCCAGTAGAAAGCTTCTCAGCATTCATATTGCCCCGTTTATGAATGGACTGTAGCTTGCCTTATCGATGAGCAACACCTGCTACCTTCATAAGTTTCAATTTTCGTCCTGAATTCCGGCCAATCTCAAGAATAGGCCCATGGTTTTGTGTCCAAGATATGTACCACCTCCAAGCCCTGTGACATGGCCATGTACTGGATAGCTGTAGGTGATGGCGAGCATCTGAGAAAACTCAGATATCAGTGTGACCAGGAAAGTCTCAGAGGAGAAATCCTGCTTTGGGCCTTTTGCTTACCTATTGTTCTGTTGCCCTGAATGTCAGGAAGGTCTTTGCCTCAGGCCACCCCTTTGTGAAGCCTGAAGAAAACAGTTTTCAAATGGAAATGAATGGGCATACCTGTGGCACTTTCCTTAATTGCTTTGGAAAGGGATGTGTCTGAATCAGGCCCTTGGCCCTGTGTGTGGCTGTGGCTTAGATTCTCAGCACCCGATGGATCTAAAGAAAGTTACCATGTGTGCATCCAAAAGAAAATTCGCCAAAAGAACAATTATTGGGATGAAGTCTCTCGACTTCCTCTGTAAGGTTCCTGACCTCCATCAAGTGAGAATGGGATCCTTTGGGTCAAAAGAGTTCTACAAAACCTGCAGAGGCTAGCCCATTGTGCTTGGGTTTTCTCATGACTAAAATTCACATAAAGAATCTAAACCCCACAGACAGTAGTCCTCAAATTGGAGCGGTATTAATGGCAGGCCTATTTGATCACTTTTGGTTCACAGGATGGGTGTCCAGGCCACCTTGACTTTAGGCAAATGAGGGGCAAAGGAGCTTATTTGGGACACTGTCTTGGTCTGCGCCCCTCATGGAAACCTCCAGCCAGATTATGATGAGTGTCTATATGAAAGAAGATGAGGGCCATATGGGAGGGTTCTTGTTTTAATTGTGGTAATTTGTGTGGTAGTTGGAAGAGATGACTGGGTCCACCAGGGCTTGAACTCTGGTGTGATTCCCCTTAGAGACTGAGTTCTGGAACTGACCTCAGAGAAGTATTGCCATGAATAGTGTTGGGATTTTAGGAGACCACGCATGAGAATCGGTTTTGGAAACTGAGATCTAGGCCCAGGATGGCTTTCCACAGAGCTCAGGGATTCTGAGCCAGGATATCACATGATTTAATTCTTAAAGACTTGGTAGCCATAGTTGAGAGTCCAAACACACATGGACCTCACATTGTATACCTCAATGGGCCTGGATTCATGTGTCCTTTTGGCCACTCTTTGGGAAGGCTTGCCTGTGAGTGTTCTCCAGAGCTTTCATTGAAATGAGCTTCCTCACCATTTAATGGTTCCTGAATTAAATGAAACCCACAGTGCCTCCAACTTCATCTTTGAAAAATGACTAGATAAATACCATGAAATTTTTGAAATCCCCATGACCAGGTGGCACTGGATAACCTTTAGATATCCTGTTGCTGATCATGAGTATAAAAAACAGTGCCTTGATTGACTGAGTTTCGTGAAAATGGTGTAGAACAGAAATGCCAGTAAGTTGGAGCCTGCTGGGTAGTGGGTGTAGAGCAGTGGACTGTAGGTGTGTAAATAAATATTTTTGGTAGGACCACCTGGATCTTCCATTGGCTTCCAAAACTTGCGACTGACATGGTGCAGGCAGCAGACCTTTATATGTAAAGGCATCTTGTTATATGTAGAGGTTTCAGGGCAATGTTCAGAATCAGGTTGCTATAGTCAAGGGGAAAACTATGTGGGATAAAAGCCTGGTTCGTACATTCTCTTTCCGACCCTGACCAACCACACATGACAGAACTCCCTCCAGCATTGTGTCCCAGTTGAACATATTGTATTTCGTGAAGCAAATACCAAATTCCCAGTGCAGCAGTAAGAAACACCCTGAAAAGTGGAGGATGACCAAATGGCTTCACAGACCACACGGGAAGACACTTAGCTCCCAGTGGCAACAGTTTACCTAGAAAGGGAGAATTCAGACCTGCTGCCTCATGTTCATTACAAAATAAAGAACCATGTCCTCCAGGTCACATAGATGCAGACCCAGATTTTTGGTGTCACTATAAACGAAGCTAAATCTCCTGACAATTACATATATTTCTTTTTCTTTTTTAAATTAATTTTCATTGTAGGTTGTTCAAAACATTACATACTTCTTGATATATCATATTTCACACTTTGATTCAAGTGGGATATTTCACACTTTGATTCAAGTGGGATATGAGCTCCCATTTTTACTCCATATACAGATTGCAGAATCACATCAGTTGCAGAACCATTGATTTACATATTGCCATACATATATTTCTTGTGCCTAACCTCAGAGGAAGTTTCTCAATAAGTCTTTAGGTCAGCACAGCTCCATGTTTCTGGAGTGTTTACCCTCTCCCATACTTTTGTGAACTCTTTTACCACCTCCAGTGTTGTGAACTCCTGAGCATTTTTTATTCCACATATGTATTCACTGGTTTTCTAACTCCTCTCCTCTAATTGTGTCTTACTTTTAGCGATGGTTATGTCAAGGCATTGTTCTGGATAAGAGAGGGAAGATTTTTGTGTATCACATGTTTGCATACACATTAGATTCATTTTCCTATTTTCCATTTGAAATACTGAATCCCTGACACTAACCCATACCCTACTAGACTCTGACTACTAATCCTAATATCATGGAGAAAAAAAAACCTAACTGAATAGAAGTACAGTCCTTTCATAGGAAGCATGGTGTATATTTGTATTTGTCTTCTGCTTTATCAAGAGTATGTGTTTTAAATTTAGTAAACTTTTCATTTTAATATTTCTCCATGATTTTTTAAAGTTATCACATATGTAAATTCCTGTCTCCCTTTCTCTGTATCCTATTCAGCACATGTAATTTTTTTATGCATATACAATATCCTACCTGGTATCACACGTACATTCCTGAAAGATCACTGGCTTTGGAATATAAAAATTGTGAGAAGAGATGACTTTCCCTAAATAATGATGGAACTGAAAATTCCACCTATGGGTGAGCTTCCTAGTGAAAAACACTATACATAAATCCATGTTCAGTAAAATGAATATTTTTGGATTTGTGAATGAATTATATTTCATGATGAATATCGATTGGCATATATATTGCTAAATATTAATGTGTGTGTGTGTGCGTGTGTGTGTGTGTGTGTGTGCGTGTGTGTGTGTGTGTGTGTGTATATTCTCCAGATTTTAAAAAAAATATGAAAAATATGTGTCTTATTATACACTCCCTAAATTCATTCATATTCATTTATTTTCATTTAAATTCAAATTTTCACAAGATTATTCTCAGTAATATTCATACACCTGAAATATATTTTGGTTTCCTACTACTGAAAACTAAGTTCAGTGGATGGTGCTTAAAAATCCTAATATTTCTACAGTAACTGACCCAGTTTAACATTAATGCAAGTAGATTGCTATGGGACATGATGTGTAATTTGAAGTTTATTTTTACTCAACACTGGTACATTACTATTTCTTCAGTTTATGAACATCATAGGATGTATTTTTTCATCCACAACTTCACAAATTTTTTTGGCATTTGGTTCACTTTCAATTACTTACTAATTCAGAACACATGTATTCCTCCATGTTTCTTTACTGGTCTTTTCACTAGACTTCTTTCTAAACACATTATTTTCGATTCCATAATCATTTTTGAAGCAAAACTCACTCTTCACGATAAACCGTAACCCTAATAATACCATTGCATATATAACTCGTTGGAATGATGGTATATATATCAATATAAGATTTCCAATATATTTTCAGATGCAAACTCAAACCATTATTTAATGTTGGATCCAGTTACATACTTTATTCACAATATGGTCTATTCATGCATCATCTCAATAATCATCAACACAAGGTACACCTATTTGTATCCCCAGTACTAATTTATAAGTTTCCAGAATATTACTCCCCTTTATGGTGCAAGAAATACTCATGTCACCTGATCTACATATACATTTTACCACAGTAGTATTCTGTACACAAAATGCAAAGGTCACACATATGATTGTACCAAAGCCTAAATGGGAAGTGACCATGGATTACTAAAAGCATCTATGTCCAGGGTGCCTACTGCTCTCAAATGTCAATCCTATTGGTTACTACATATTTGTTTCTTCCTAAGATTATATATTTAACCTCGAGCCTTTTGAAAATATCTAATCCTATCACTCACTTTATACGTTTCCTGATTTCCTAATGCCCCTATTGATATCTGCTTTCCTACATATTTTTCCCAGTTCATCATTGTGACTGTCTCTTTACATGTGCTGACATTTACATTCACCCTCTAACTGAAAACCAATTGCTAAAGAACTTTTGGTCCAACTCCGAGACTCACTCTTCTTCCTAAACCTACTTACTATCTTCCTAATCCTACAGACTATCCCTTTTGACTGGATGTTCTCTTCTCCTTTCAATCATCCGAGGTATAGGGTCCTATGCCATTGTATATCGATTTATCTGAGACCTCGGTGCAGAACATGATTCAATCTAAGTATACCAATCAAGGGCCCAATGCCTTTCTGGGCTTCAAATCTTTCCTAGATCTCTGTTCTCATACATATATTTCACATTTATATTGTTATAAATATCACAGGTTCCCAATACCATAATTCATCCAGAAGAATGACTCCTAACCCAAATCGAACATGCTATTAACACTAACCATACACTGTTCCCTCAATCTCACTTTACAGAAGAGCAGGGACAGAGTTGGTCTTAAAATCTAGGAAGGTAGGGTATCATCCACCAGCTGAGAACCTCAAAAGTCCCTGCAGAAATAATCCCTGGAGAAGGTGTAGTTAGGTATGAAGGATTTGAGAGAGCAAAAGTCATCTTCCATGGCAAACAACCTGGTCAGGTTGAAGGGATGTGTCTGAATTAGCCTCTCTCTTCCTAATGTAGAGAAGATGGACCAAACCATGGCTGTGTGGAGAGCTGTTCCCCGGTGCCTATGGTTGATATACCATTCTAACTTATGAATGAGTCACAGCAAGTAGAGGCAGACTCCATCTTTTGAGAACCTTGGAAGCAACTGTTAAAACAAAGTGGTTTCCAAGGCAGTGACTTCATTCAGTTCTTGAAGGAAGTGACCTCACCTTACATTATTGGTGATGAAAGTCTGTGATCTTGGGATCCAGGAAACCAGGCACACAGAGTCAAACCCACTCCATGTCCCAGTGGGCTCACTTGTTTGGATTTAACAAGACAGAGTCACTCTTTCTTGGTACCTACTGATGTGAGGACAGCCAAATGCCTGGAAACTATGAAGACTGGCCTTTCCAGAGAAAGCAGGTAGTTTCTCACTACGGGCTCCTGACAACTTCACAGAGTTGGCTAAAGAGACCAGATTGAAGACAGGACACGCCATTTTTGGGGAACATAGTATGGCCCACAAGTCAGAGGACACTCCGGATAGACACAGACCTACTTTGGGGAAAGAGGTACCATTTTGGGTGTGAGTGTGAGTTTGTGGTTTTGTCTCATGTTCTGAGAATAGTTAGGAAGGATGGTTTGTTTGTTTTGGAGTGAACTGTTTCTAGTAAGTCCTTTGACAACGTGAGTGTTTCTGTGTCTATATATCATACTGTGTCCGTGATTGTAGACAGTAGAAAAGAGAATGCATCAATGGATGTGTCCTGTCTACGAGAAAGCTTCAAAGCATTCATCCTGTGCAATTTATGAATGGACTGCAGCTTGCAGTATGGATGGGCAATTCCTGCCATCTTTCTAAATTCCTGTTTTCTTCCTGAATTCTGGACACTCTCCAGAATACGCTCATGATTTTGTGTCCAAGATATGTACCACCTCCATCTCTGTGACATGGCCATGTACTGGATAGCTGATGGGAATGGTGAGTATCTCAGAAAACTCAGATATCAGTATGCCCAAGAAAGTCTCAGTGGAGAAACCCTGCTTTGGGCCTTTTGCTTACCTATTCTGTTGCCCTGAATGTCAGGAAGGTCTTTGCCTCAGGCCACACTTTGTGAAGCCTGAAGAAAATAGTTTTCAAATGGAATTGAATGGTCATTACCTGTGCCTCTTCGGTTAATTGCTTTGGAAATGGATGTGTCTGAATCAGCCTCTTGGCCCTATGTGAGGCTATGGCTTAGATTCACAGCACATGATGGGTCTAAAGAAAAATCCCATGTGTGCATCCAAAACCAAAATGGACAAAAGAACTGTCATGGTGGATAGAGTCTCTCGCCTTCCTCTGTAAGGTTCCTGACCTCCATTAAGTGAGAATAGGGATCATTTGGGTCAAGTGAATTCTTTAAAGCCCTGCAGAGGCTATCCCATAGGTTCGTGGGTTTTCTCATGACTCCAATTCACATCTATGTTTACAGAAGAGCAGGGACAGTGTTGGTCTTACAATACAGGAATGCAGTTGATCTTCCATCGGTTGAGAACCTCAAAGCTCCATGCAGAAATGATCTCTGGAGAAGATGTAGGCAGCTATGTAAGACCTGAGAGAACAAAAATCATCTTCCATGGCAAACAACCTGGTCAGGATTAAGGGTTGCGTCAGAATGAGCCTATCTCTTCTTAATGTAGAGAAGATGGACCAAACCCGGCCTGTGTGGAGAGCTGTTCCCTTTTGCCTACGGGTGATATACCATTTTAACTTGTGAAAGTGTCACAGGAAGTAGGGGCAGCCCTCATCTCATGGGACCGTTGGGAGCAATTGTTATGACAAAGTGGTTGCCAAGGCAGTGATCTCATTCAGTTCCTGAAGGAAGTGATCTCATCTCACTTCCTTGGTGATGGAACTCTCTGAACTTGGTATACAGAAAGCCAGGCACCCAGAGCCAGTCCCAGTCCTAGTCCCAGTGGTCTCACTTTTATGGATTTACAAAGGACAGAGTCAGTCTTTCTTGATACCTACTGATGTGAGGATGGCCAAATGCCAGGAAAGCTCGGAAGAGGGGCTCTTCCTGAGAAAGCAGATAGTGGCTCACTCCTGGCTTCTAACAACTTCACATTGTTGGCCAAGAAGATCAGATCTGAGACAGGGCAGGCCATTTCGGAGGATCATAGTATGGCCCATCAGTCAGAGCACACTCCGGAGAGTCACAGACCTTTTTGGGGGAAGGAGGTGCCATTGCGGGTTTGGGTTTGTGGTTTTGTCTCATGTTCTGAGAATAGGTAGAAAAGGCAGTTTGTTTGGTTTGGAGTGAACTGTTTCTAGTAAGTCGTTTGACAATGCAAGTGTTTCTATGTCTGTGTATCCCACTGTGTCCGTGCTTGTAGACATTAGAAAAGAGAATGCATCAATGGATGTGTCCTGTCTCATAGAAAGCTTCCCAGCATTCATCCAGCACAATTTATGAATTGACTGTGGCTTGCCTTATTGATGGGCGATACCTGCTACCTTCCTAAGTTGCTGTTTTCTTCCTGAATTATGGCAAATCTCCAGAATAGGCTCATGGTTTTGTGTCCAAGATATGTACTACCTCCAAGCTCTGTGACATGGCCATGTACTGGATAGCTGAATGGAATGGCGAGCATCTCAGAAAACTCAGATATCAGTGTGACCAGTAAAGTCTCAGTGGAGAATCCCTGCTTTGGGCCATTTGCTTACCTATTGTTCTGTTGCCCTGAGAGTCAGGAAGGTCTTTGTCTCAGGCCAACCCTTCGTGAATCCTGAAGGAAAGATTTTTCAAATGGAAATGAATATGCTTTACCTTTGGCTCTTTCCTTAATTGATTTGGAAAGAGATGTGTGTGAATCATTCTCTTGGCCCAGTGTGATTCTTTGACTTAGATTCTCAGCACCTGATGGATCTAAAGAAAGATCCCATGGGTGCATAAAATCCAAAATGGCAAAAAGAGCAGTCATTGTTGATGAAGTATTTTGCCTTCCTCTGTAAGGTTCCTGAATTCCATCAAGTGAGAATAGGGATCTTTTGGGACAAATGAGTTCTTCAAATCTATTCAGAGGCTATCCAATTGGTGCTTGAGTTTTCTCATCTTTCCAATTCACATAAAGAATCTGTACCCGACACTCAGTAGGACTCAAATTGGAGAAGCAGAGCAGTATTAAGGGCAGGCCTATTTGATCACTCCTGGTACACAGGAAGGGTGTACAGGCCACTGGGAATTTAGGCAAATGAGGGGCAACAGAGCTTATTTTGGACACTGTCTTGGGCTACGCTAATGCTATCAAATGTCAATCCTATTGTTGACTTCATATTTGTTTTATCCTAAGCTCACATATTCATCCTCAACCCTGTTGAAAATATCTAATCCCATCACTCACTTTATTCTTTTCCTGATTTCCTAATGTCTCTATTGATATCTGCTTTCCTACATATTTTGCCCTGTGCATCATTGTGACTGACTCTTCACTTGTGTTGACATTTACATTGACTCTCTAACCAAAACCCTATTGCTAAAGAACTTTTGTTCCAAATCCTATACTCACTTTTCTTCCTAAACTTACCGACTATCTTTCTAATCCAACTGACTATAACTTTTTGAATGGATGTTCTCTTCTACATTCAATGATCCAAGTACAGTTCAGGTTTCTATTCAACCGGGTGAGGGAGTAGATTCTGCAGTTTGGCAATTGGGGACAGCACATTCTGGCAACAAGATTAGCAAAGAGTTCTCAAGATTTCAACAGTGTTTTGTTAAGCGTACAGAAAAACAGGAAGTGACAAGTACATATTTTATTAACCTTTCATTCCCCACTTCTTTTTCTGGCTACTTTTAATCATAAAAGTGATCGTTGTGGGGTGTCACATTCTATGTCTGCTAGTGGGGTATTACCATAATTTTAATTTGTCCAATTTGAGCTTGGAGAAAAGAAATTACATGATTGAGGAAACAGGGTTTTATAGTTAGTAATACTGTGAGGATTATTATTGGACCGGCCAGGGTTGATAAAAACGTAATTAACCAGGGGGACTGTGTAAAAAAAGACTCAAACTACCCTTTTTGTGCCTCTCTCTCTCGTTGTTGCTCTTCAAGGCATCTTTTTAATTTACTCATAGATTTTTTTACAACTCCAGTATTGTCGACATAAAAACAACATTCTTCCCTCAATGAAGCACAAAGGCCCCCTTCTGTCATGAAAAGGAGGTCCAACACTCGCCTTTTCTGTAAAACAACTTCAGAGAGAGAGGTTAAAGATTCCTGCAAAGCTGTGATGGAGGTTTCTAAAATCTTTAAGTTTTGATCTATTGCTGCTTCTAATTGGGTCACTTGTTGTGTCCCATGGACCAGAGCAGTGGTTCTTGTGCCCAACCCTGCAGCAACTCCTATTCGTAATAGAATGGCTAAGGTGAGGGACATATGTTCCCAGCGGAACCGGGTTGTATGTCCCCCTCTTTGATCTTCAAATGAACCTGCGTCATGATAGAGCACTCTGGGAAACATCTGCACCATTTCACAATTAATCACATCTGTTGACCATTTCATGAAAACATAAACAATGTTTAAGTATATAGAATTATACTGTTGTAGGGACGGACAAGGCAAGGCACCTAAGATAGCACCAAAGACACGGAAACAGTCTTTTTTGGTTTCAACCAGATTCAGAGGGCATTGCTTCTGTTGTAATCAATTAATCCCCTGAAACCCAAGTTACGTAGTTTCAGAATTTTGTACCCAACACGTAAGGGAAGGGGCTCAGAAGTTCACAGTCTGCAGAAGTTCACAAAAAGCAGTTTTTGTTTCTGTTTTTTCCTCAGTTTGGGCAAGTTAACTTTTCAAGGACACCTGGGTGGGGGTGTCTTCCCTTTCTTTTTTTCCCCCTTCCAGCTGTTTCCATACAGCCCAGTTTGTAACTTCTTTATCTTAGAAATGTAGCCATCTCTGTGAAGCCCCAGCTCAAGGCCAGAGGCCTTTTTTTCAAATATTTTGTGAAAAACTAGTAAGGGTGTGTCTATATCAGGACTGCTGAATTTTTTAGCCAGTTGCCAAGGAGACCAGGGCAACACAAAAATAGGAAGTTTATCTACAGTGAACTCTTTTATCGGGACTCTTTTGCTGAAAGTCCTAAATCAGCCATGATGAAGACTTCTGGAGAAGGTCAGTTAAGACTTTTCTGTGGGCCTGGTACAGAGGGGGACAATTTGGAAGGCAGGGATAAGAGCAGCTCTGTGGATCTGAGAATGAGGAAGGAGAGATGTAAAAGAATATTGGGAGTGGGCTTTGGGATCTTAATAGCAACAAAAACTTGAGCAGTAGAACAGATAGAAAAGAGGGGGAGACGGGAGTGAGATTCCAAAAAGCCTGTGAGGGACTTTAAATTCTTAGTAACCTGTTTTTAGTGATGACAAAGCAACATTAAAGGCCATTTTCATTACATCTTGTATTAGGGTCTGAGGATTCTTCTCAGCGGGTTTGAGCTTTGCATTAGGTGGTAAGAGGACTGGGTGGGACCCGGTGCGGGCACTGACAGGAGAGGAGAGGAGTGAGTGAATGGAGTGGTACCTCAGTACCTGCAACCTCAGCAAGGGAGCAATGGTCTGAGAACCAGTCGAGATTTGGGTTTTTGATCTAGATATTGGAGGGGAGAAATCAAGTTGCTGAGGTGGGAGTGACAGCAGAGAGTCTGGAGCACAAGGCTGAGGGTGAGCATCTATTGGAGAAGCATAGTTCAGGATGTGAGCAAAGGAGAGAGAAGGCCTCCACATAGCGGAATCTCCTTTCACCCTTTTGAGTACTTGCAGAAGTTAAAAAGGTCACACAGAATTTGAGGATCTAGAGACCCCTCTGGGGGCCATCGGTTTTGGTTATCTAATTCGTAATATGGCCAATGCTGTGTACAGAATTTGATGAGGAGTTTGGGTTCCATCTGACAGTCCCTGTATGCTCACATCCCCATGACTTACAATAGAAGTCTGCTCTCCCCCCCCCACAGCCGTGACTGTTTGTGGCTTTGATAGTCTGCCGGGCAAACATAGTAATCTAGGCTAGCCAACCTGCATCTGGCTCACGTGTCCCTACATCTATAATGTTTGTTTCCATTATCTATGGTACGGAAGGGATTTAATGGAATTTTAGTGGGATCCTGTTAATCAGGGATATCCCACTAGGAAAGACCTATAGCCAGCTGACAAATGACTGGGTGGAAAGATGGCCACCAGGTTCGTAAGGGGGCTGTATTCGAGATAGGCCATACTTCGTGTCCAGTAGGATTTCTGATCAGCCATCGCAGCTTAAGGGGCTGATGAGGGTTAAGACTACTGGTCGTCAAGGGGAGAATAAATATCTTCCAGGATCTTCTTTACAACCATTTGCGATGTTTCTTTTTTCTTCTTTTTTATTTCTTTTTTGTGTGTGTGTGGGGAAGGCTTCAATACATCCTGAAAATGTATGTTCAAAGACTAGGAGTTATTTAAGTCCATACCTTACTGGCTTAATTTCAGTAAAGTCCACTTCCCAGAATTGTCCTCGTCTGGTTCCTCATAGGTGCTTTCCTGCAGGAAGCTTGGAAGTGTAAGCTTTAACCAATTAATGGACCTGACAGGCTTTTGTTACCCATTCAGTTATTTCCTTTTGCTGTGAGTAGGTTAGTGGAAAACTGTGTTCTTGATCCTTCACGAATGAATGCAGTTTCTTTGAACAAAGGTGAGTGAGTTGATGAACATTTGCTACTGACATAGTTAGAGCCATGATTATAGGAGTAGTTACTGAAGGATTAAAAAATTCCACTTGAGGGCCTTCAGGGTTAAAAGTTATTTTGGCCCAGAGCTTGGTGAGCAGAACTCTGCCCATCAATGGGGCCAGGCATTCTGGGATTACTAGGAAGGAGTGATGGATTTTTCCTTTTCCCTGGTCCATGGTCCTCTTAGTTGTCAAAGCCCGATATTTACTTCTGTTAGACTCTTGAATTAGAGACCTTTTATTCGGTAGAGGGCCCAATGGGCCTTATGGGCTGAGTATATTGCCCCTGTATCTACTTCAAAGTTTATTGTGTTCCCCTCCACTTCAAAAGTTACCTTGAGGTCAGGGAGAGGATCTGAGCCCGGACTTTCTTAGTATTCCTCCAGAGTCAGAATATCTGGCTGGCATGGCTGTCTCTTTCTAGGGCACTCTTTGGCCCAGTGTCCTTTTTCTTTAGAGTAGGCACATTGATCTGAGGCCAGGGGTGGCCTCTAGTGTGTGCCCAGGTATCCCTTCCTGTCTCTCTGTTTCTTAGTTTCTGGCCTATTTGTTGTTGTGACCAGGATCTTAGTCAATGCCTTAGTCTGTCTTTTGTTTCTTTTATCCTCACTCAGCTCCCTTCTCTTCCTCAGTTTCTCTCTTAAAGTATACCTTCTCGGCTTCTCTGACTAAATCCCTCAAAGTCATATCTTGTAATCCATCTAAGCATTGTAACTTTCTTTTAATATCCAGGGCAGCTTTCCCAATAAAGGCCATTGTGACAGATGCCTTTTGATCTTCTGCCTGAGCATCGAAAGGAGTATGTCTCTTATGCCTACATAATTATCTCTAGGAACATACAGGGAGATTCATCAGGCCCTTAAATAATCTCTCTTACCTTGGCCAAATTAGTTGGTCACCTAGCGGCCACTAAGATACCCACTATTAGAGCCCGGCGATAAGTGGACAGATGCTCCCTACCTTCAAAGGTGTTGGGGTCCCAGTTAGGTCGTTTCAAGAGAAAGCCGGCTTTGAATATGTTGGGAAGTTGTGTCGGTCACGCATTTGGTCCGAGGATACTTTTTTCTAGAATCCAGGAGGATTCTCTTTTGTTCCTCTGTCATGAAGAGAGTCCCTAGTAGTTGTTGGCAGTCATCCCAAGTAGGTTGGTGTGAAAACATCAATGATTTCACCAGACCTGAGAGCCAGGTTGGGTCCTTGGTAAAAGGGGGATTGTTATTTTTCCATTTATATAGGTCTGAAGAGGAGAATTCCAATACTGGTAGGCTTCCATTTTTTTCCCCATGGACATCGTCAATCATTGGTCCTTAGGGATGGAGGGAAGCAACACGGGAGTTCCAGGGTTTTCAATCATTTGCCACCGGCGAGTTCCTTTAGCAAGTCCAGCTTCCTCCAGGGGAGGAGGGGCTGTGTGTGACGCAGGGGAGTTATCTGGAGGGCCCTGGGCTGGCTTAGCTTCCTCCAATTGCGGAGAGGCTGAGTCAGCAGCTGGAGAATCACTTAGAGGGTGTTGGGGGTTGTGGGACAAGGGTAGAAGATAAGGAAGGGGAGGAGAGTCCAGTAGAGTCAAATCTTGTGACTCAGGGAGAACAGAGGGTGGAGGAGGAGGAGGAGCAGAGGGGTTGAGAGATCGTGGGGGAAGGAGTAGGAACGGGGACACAGCAAGGAAAGGCTTCACCCACGGAAGAGGAGATTTGCAGAGGTCCTGCCAAGTTAAGGTATATTCCTGTTTATCAGTATGGCTATGTGGCCCTGGCTGTAAGACAATATCTCTGTCTTTTTAAATTAGTGGGAAGTAGAAAGATCCTTCTAGGGGCCATCCGAATCCAAAGGTGGGCCATTCTGTGGCACACAGAGTCTGCCAGGTCCAGCGTTTTACTGAAAAAGAAACATTCTGAGCCCTTAAGCGGACTTTGGTCCATAGATCAAGGGTCAGGGACAGAGGCATTGAAGTGATCTGTCCCATAATGAAAGATACACAAACAGTAAAAGCAACGACACAGGACACAGACAAGAGAAAACAATAAAGACAGGCAATGGACGTCCAACACTGAGACCAAGACTGAGCAGGCGGCAAAACCCGATGGGCTGGCAATACCGAATCTGAAACAAAGTATCACTGAGTCGAGGGGACTATTATTCCTCGATTCCCGAGTCCTCTGTGGCGTCCCCCAGGGACTTGGCTTGTGGCTCTGTGACACGTCTTCCAGCCACCATCAAAGAGAGCTCACACACTTCATTGACAGCCATTTTGCCAAGCCCTAACCTGAAACCTGTAACCAGAAAGAGGCGCCTTACTTACCCTGAGAGTAGCCCATTGGGGTCTCTCGTTCACCGCTGCTGGATTTCGGTGGAACCTCCATATATAAAGATCGGAAGAGCATTGGGGGAAGAGACCACTAAGAGACTCTCTCATGCAAAAACAAAGGGTTTATTGGGGGTCCAGCATGCTGGGGCTCAGAGCTCATTTGAATAGAGCAGAGAACCCTGAGAACATCTTAAGCAGAGCTTATATACTTTCCTTGAAGAGGGCAGGGAGGAAAGTTTATTGATGGGCCTGGGCGGGTGAGCAGTTTGCGTGCAACTGGGTGAGGGAGTACATTCTGAAGTTTGGCAGTTGGGGACAGCACATTCTGGGAAAAAGATTAGAAAACACTTCTCAAGATTTCAACAGTGTTTTATTAAGCATACAGAAAAACAGGAAGTGACAAGAATCTATTTTATTAACATTTCACTACCGACTATACTTTGCCAGATTTCCTAAAGTCTCTATTGATATCTGCATTCCTACATATTTTCCCCAGTTCATCATTGTGATTAATTCTTCACATGTGCTGACATTTACATTCACTCAATACCCGAAACCCTATAGCTAAAGAAGTTTTGGTCCAAATCCTATACTCACTCTCCTTTATAAACATACCGACTATCTTCCTAATACTACTGACTATCCATTTTGACTGGAAGTTCTCTTTGAAAATCAATCATCCAAGTTACAAGGTCCTATGCTTAATACCGCAATCAAGGGCCCAATGCCCTTCTGGGCTTCAAATCTTACCTAGATTTCTGTTTTCAGATTCCTATATTTTACCTATATATTCTTGAAAATATCGCAGATTCCCAATACCATTATTCATCCAGCAGAATGATTTCTATTCCAAATCAAACCTGTTATTAACCCTAACCAATCTAACTTTAGAGAAGAGCAAGGACAGAGTTGGTCTTAAAATACAGGAATGTAGGGGATCTTCCAACTGCTGAGAAACTCAAAGGTCAATGCGCAAATGATCCCTAGAGAAGTTGTAGGCACCTATGAAGGAACTGAGAGAGCAAAAGTCATCTTTCATTGCAAACAACCTGGTCAGCATGAAGGGATGTGTCTGAATCAGCCTCTCTCTTCTTTATGTAGAGAAGAATGACAAAACGAGGCCTCTGTGGAGAACTGTTCCTGGTTACCAATGTTTGATATACCATTCTAACTTGTGAAAGTGTCAAAGGAATTAGGGACAGCCTCCATTTCATGGGACCTTTGGAAGCAAATGTTAGGACAACGTGCTTGCCAAGGCATTGACCTCATTCAGTTCCTGAAGGAAGTGACCTCACCTCACATTCTTGGTGAATGAACTCTCTGAACTTGGGATCCAGGCATCCAGGCACACAAATCTAGTCCCAGGCCCAGTCCCAGTGGTCTCCCTTCTTTTGATTTACCAATGACAGAGTCAGTCTTTCTTGGTATCTACTGATGTGAGGATGGCCAAATGCCAGGAAAGCTCTGAAGAGTGGCCTTTCCTGAGTAAGCAGGAAGTGGCTCACCGCTGTCTCCTGACAACTTCACAGAGTTGGCCAAGGAAACCAGATCTGAGACAGAACAGGCCATTTGATGGGAACATAGTACGGCCCACCAGTCAGAGGTCACACCCGAGAGTCAGAGACCTACTTTGGGAAAGGAGGTGACTTTGTGGGTGTGAGTGTGTGTTTGTGATTTTGTCTCATGTTTTGAGAATAGGTAGGAAAGGCAGTTTGTTTGGTTTGGAGTGGACGTTTTCTAACAAGTGATTTGACAAGGCGAGTGTTTTTAAGTCTGTGTATCCCACTGTGTCCATGGTTGTAGACATTAGAAAAGAGAATGCATCAATGGATGTGTCCAGGCTAGTAGAAAGCTTACCAGAATTCTTTCTGCCCAATGTATGAAAGGAATGCGGCTTGCCTTATGGAGGGATAACACCTGCTATCTTCCTAAGTTCCTATTTTCTTCCTGAATTCTGGCCACTCTCCAGAATAGGCTCATGATTTTGTGACCAAGATAAGTATCACCTCCAAGCTCTGTGACATGGCCATGTACTGGATAGCTGAAGGGAATGGTGAGCATCTCAGAAAATTCAGATATCAGTGTGACCAGGAAAGTCTCAGTGGAGAAACACTGCTTTGGGCCATTTGCTAACCTATTGTTCTGTTCCCCTGAATGTCAGGAAGGTCTTTGCCTCAGGCCACCCCTTTGTGAAGCCTAAAGAAAACAGTTTCCAAATGGAAATGAATGGGCATCACCTTTGGCTCTTTGCTTAATTGCTTTGGAAAGGGATGTGTCTGAATCAGCCTCTTGGCCCTGTGTGAGGTTGTGGCTTAGATTCTCAGCACCTGGTGGATGTAAACAGAGATCCCATGTGTGCATCCAAAACCAAAATGGCCAAAAAGCAGTCCTTGTGGATGAAGTCTGTCGCCTTCCTCTTTAAAGTTCTTGAAATCCATCAAGTGAGAATAGGGATCCTTTGGGTCAAATGGGTTCTTCAAAGACCTGCAGAGGTGCTTGTGATTTCTCATGACTGCAAATCACATAAAAATATATACCTGACACTCAGTTTTCCACAAATTGGAGAAGCATAGAAGTATTAACGTCTAGCATATTTGATCACTCCTGTTTCACATGAAGGGTGTCCAGACCACCCTGAATTTACGCCAATGAGGGGCAAGGGAGTTATTTTGGACACTCTCTTGGACTCCGCCACTCATGGAAACCTTCCGCCAGAGGTTGTGATTAGTGTCTATATGGAAGAAGATGAGGGCCATATGGGAGGGATTTGGTTTTAAATTTGGTCATTTGTGTCCAGTATGAAGACATGACCTGGACCACCTGGGCTTGAACTCTGGTGTGATTCCCCTTAGAGACTGAATTCAGAGAAGTATTGCCATAAATTTTGTTGGGATTTTAGGAGTCCACCCATGAGAATCACCCTTGGAAACTGAGATCTAGGCCCAGGTTGGCTTTCCACAGAGCCCTGGGTATCTCAGCCAGGATATCACATGATTTAATTCTGAAAGACTTGGCAGCCATAGTTGAGAGTCACAACACCCATGGACGTCACATTGTAGACCTCAATGGGCCTGGCTTCATGTGACATTTTGGCCACTCTTTGGGAAGCCTTGCCTGTGAGAGTTCTACAGAGCATTCATTGAAATGAGCTTCCTCACCATTTAATGGTTCCTGAATGAATTGAAACCCACAGTGCCTGCAACGTCATCCTTGAAAAATGCCTAGATAAATACCATGAAATTTTTGAAATTCCCATGACCAGGTGGCACTGGAGAAACTTTGGATGTCCTGTTGCTGATCGTAAATATGCAAGACAGTGCCTTGATTGAGTGGGTTTCATGAAAATGGTGTAGAACAGAGATGCCAGTATGTTGGAACCTGCTGAGTAGTGGGCCTAGAGCAGTGGTAGGCAGATGTGTGATAAAAAATTTGTGGTGGGGCCATGTGGATCTGCCATTGGCTTCCAAATGGCTTGTGACTGACATGGTGCAGCCAGCAGACCCTTCCATGTAAAGGCTTCTTGTTATATGGAGATGTTTCCGGGCAATGTTCAGAATCAGGTTGCTATGGACATGTGGTCAAGCTATGTGGGATAGAAGCCTGGTTGGTGCATTCTCCTGCAGACCCTGACCAACCACACATGACAGAATTGCCTCCAGAACTGTGTCCCAGTTGAACTTCTTTTATTTCATTAAGCAAATGCCAAAGTCCCAGTGCAGCAGCAAGAAACACCACGAAAAGTGGAGGATGACCAAATGGCTTCCCAGTCCACATGGGAATACCCTTAGCCCCCAGTGGCCACAGTTTACTTACAAAGAGAGAATTCAGCACTGCTGCCTCATGTTCATTGGAAAATAAGAAATCATGTCCTCCAGGTCACATAGATGCAGACACAGCTTTGATGGTCTCACTAGAAAGAAGCTAAAGCTCCTGACAAAAACATATATTTCAAGTGCCCAAACTCAGAGGCAGTTTCTCAAGAAGTATTTAGGCCAGCAGAGCTCCATATATATGGAGTGTTTATCCTGTCCCATAGTAGGAAAACTCCTCTACCACTTCCAAGGTTGTAAACTCCTGAGCATATTATTCACAGATTTTATTACTCTACTCCTCTAATTGTGTCTTACTTTGGGGGAAGGAAATGTCAAGGAATTGTTCTGGATGAGAGTGGGAAGATTTTGTTTAGCACATATTTGCATACACATTGGTTTCATTTTTCTATTTTACATTTGATATACTGAATCCCTGACACTAACACATACCCTACTAGATTCTGAATACTAATTCTAATAGGATGGAGAAAAATAACTGAAACAGAATAGAAATACAAGCAGTTCAGAGGAGGCACGTTGTATACTTGGACTTGCCTTTTGCATTATAAAGGGTAGGAGTTATAAATCTAGTAAATTTTTTGTTGAAATAGTATTCCATGTGCTTTTAAAGTTAACAAATATGTGAATTCCTGTCTCCCTTTCTCTGTATTCTATTCAGCACATGTATTTTTATATGCACATATAGAATCCTACCTGGTATCACACGTACATTCTTGTGAGTTACATAACTTGGCAGATACAAAGTGTGAGAAGAGATCACTCCTCCTAAACGCTGTTTGAACTGAAAATTCAAACTATGGGTGAGCTTCCTAGTTGAAAAAAGTTATACATAAATCCATATCCAGTAAAATGAATATTTTTGGATCTGTGGATGATATGTATTTCACGGTGTAATTCGATTGGCATATATATTGCTAATTTTTAAAATCTGTGTGTGGTTATATATATATATATATATATATATATATATATATATATATATTCTCTCCAGATATTTCAAAATATTTAATATATGTGTCTTATTATACACTCCCTAAATTCATTCATGAATATGTATGTGGATTTATAAAAAACTTTTCACAAGATTATTCTCAGAAATATTCATTCACCTGATATACGTATTTTTTTCCTAGTATTGAAAACTAACTTCAGTGAATGGTGCATATGAATCCTAATATTTCTACAGTAACTGATCCAGTTTCACATCAATGCAAGTAGATTCCTATGGGACGTGTTAAGTATTTTGAAGTTCATTTTTATTTCAACACTGGTACATTACTATTTCTTCAGTTTATGCACATTATAGGATATATATTTCATCCACAAGTTCACAAATTTATAGGCATATATTTCACTTTCAATCACTTTCTGCTTCAGAAAACACGTGTTCCGCCATGTTTCAAACTGGTCTTTTCATGAGACTTCTTTCAAAACACATTATTTTTGATTTCCATAATCACTTTTGAAGCAAAACTCACACACTCTTCATGATAAACCATAAGCCTAGGATTACAATTAGACGTATAACTAGTTGTTATGAATGATTCTATATCAATATATGATTTCTTGAGAGGCAAGATGGCCGCATAGGGAGTGCAGTAACTCCGTGTACTGCGTCACTGTGAGGGAAAATGACGAGTTAGAACGGCTAAAAGCTATCTTCTTAGGAATTTCCAGCAAAATTGGGGTGCTCCAAAACCTAGTGGAAGGATCAGCTTCAGGGGCTCAAATGCGAGCGATCTGTCCGTCTGTATGGAGCGCTGTTTGTTCAGCAGATCACCCCATGGCTGGAGTCTGCGGCGCGCGCTGGGAAACGACAGGCTGGTGGCGCAGAGATACAGCGATGCTGATTCTGTGGGCTCCTGCCAGCTAGGCATTTGCTGAGCTCGGAGCTGAATTCTGGGTTGGAGACGGGGAAAGGAAACGGTCCAGTTTGGTTCTCCACACTGGTCAGACCACGGAGGAAGCCAGCGGCCACCATCTTGGAGAGCTGACGTCACCATCCTTGTTTTCGACTGACTGCAGCTCTTTCAGCTATAGAACAGGTAATTTCAGGCTGACAATTGTCTGCATCTCGCAAACAAATTGCTCAGACTTAGTGCTAAATAACCCGCGGAAACTGCTTCTTGGAGCCTGCTCCTATCAGAACACGCACCGAGCCCGGAGTGTCGGAGTTCCGGCTCCCGGAGCTGCTCTGGCCCAGGGCTATAGAACCCACTGAAACTGCTTCTTGGAGCCTGCTCCTGTCGGAGCATGCACCAAGTTCGGAGAGGCCGAATTCTGGCTCCCGGAACTGTTTGGGCCCGGTGATAAAGAACCCGCGGAAACTGTTTCTCGGTCCGGGTCCTGCTGAATACTGTGGAGGCCAGAGGGGCCGAACACAGCCGCCGCCCGGGCCCGGAACAGGTCCAGCGACCTGCCGGCGTGGTAGTCAAGAAAACCCGGAGGCAGCGCTGGCACAGGAGCCGGCGGGAGCTGCGCGGCGCGGGTCTCCCAGCTACCGCTCCCACCAGTGCTGACAACTGAGGTCTCTTGCACCAGATACGGGGGCGTGGCTACCAGAAGGTAAGCAAATTGGCTGGGGGTTCTCAGCCCCAAGCTCTACAAACTTAGGGCCTGAGGGAGGCCAACAAGAAGAGTGTGCCCAGGCACTAATGAAACAGCTGCTCCACGCGTGTGCAAGGTAGGCGGAACTGTGAACACCGACAAAACAAGCCCAGTGAACCGCCAGACACATCCCTCCGGTTGGGGGAGGGGCAGAGCCACCGGGCGCCTGCAAGGTAGGCAGACCCGCGACCCACCAGCAGAAAAGGCACAGCAATCCACAGAGCGGCATAGCCACCCCCCGAGCCTACAAGGTAGGCAGACCTGTGACCTACCGGCAGGTCATGCCCAAAAACCTGCGGAGGGGCACAGCTGCCCCAAGTGCCTGCTAGGTAGGCTGAACCGTGACCACCAACAGAACAGGCCCAGCGGCCGGCCAGACACATCGCCCCGCCCAGGTTGGGGGAGGGGCAGAGCCGCCGGGCGCCTGCAAGTTAGGCATACCTGCGAATCACCAGCAGATCAGGCCCAGCAACCGCGGAGCGGCAGAGCCACCCCCGGGCCTGCAAGGTAGGCACACTTGCCACCCACCGGCAGGTCAGGCCCAACAAACTGCGGAGGGGCACAGCTGCCCCACGAGCCTGCTAGGTAGGCAGAACCCTGACCACCGACAGAACAGGCCCAGAGGCCGGCCAGATACATCGCCCCGCCCCGGTTGGGGGAGGGGCAGAGCAGCCGGGCGCCTGCAAGGTAGGCAGACCTGCGACTCTCCAGCAGATCAGGCCCAGCAACTGTGGAGCGGCAGAGCCACCCCGAGCCTGCAAGATAGGCGCACTTGCCACCCACCAGCAGGTCAGGCCCAAGAAACTGCGGAGGGGCACAGCTGCCCCACGAGCCTGCTAGGTAGGCAGAACCCTGACCACCAACAGAACAGGCTCAGAGGCCGGCCAGACACATTGCCCCACCCCGGTTGGGGGAGGGGCAGAGCCGCCGGGCGCCTGCAAGTTAGGCAGATCTGCATCTCACCAGCATATCAGGGCCAGCAACGCGCGGAGCGGCAGAGCCACCCCCGGGCCTGCAAGGTAGGCGCACTTGCCACCCACCGACAGGTCAGGCCCAGCAACTCTCAGAGAGACACAGCTGCTCCACGCGCGTGCAGGGTAGGCGGAACCGTGACCACCGACAAAAGAGGCCCATTGCACCGCCAGACATATAGCTCCGGTTGGGGGAGGGGCAGAGCCGCTGGGTGCCTGCAAGGTAGGCAGACCCGCGACCCACCAGCAGAACAGGCACAGCAATCCACAGAGCGGCAGAGACACCCCCCGAGCCTACAAGGTAGGCAGACCTACGACCCACCGGCAGGTCAGGCCCAAAAACCTGCGGAGGGACACAGCTGCCCCACGTGCCTGCTAGGTAGGCTGAACCGTGACCACCAACGGAACAGGCCCAGGGGCCGGCCAGACACATCGCCCCGCCCCGGTTGGGGGAGGGGCAGAGCCGCCGGGCGCCTGCAAGTTAGGCAGACCTGCAACTCACCAGCAGATCAGGCCCAGTGACCCGCGGAGCGGCAGAGCCACACCTGCGCCTGCAAGGTAGGCACACTTGCCATCCACCGGCAGGTCAGGCTCAGCAACTCTCAGAGGGACACAGCTGCTCCACGCACGTGCAATGTAGGCGGAACCGTGACCACCGACAAAACAGGCCCAGTGGCCCGCCTTTTAGGGAGACAGACCTGCAACCGACAGACAGAACAGGCCTAGTGGCCAGCGGAGGGGCAAAACCGCTGCTCACTCCTGCAAGGTAGGCGGACCTGTGACCACCGAAAGAACAGGCCCATCGAAAGTACAGGCACAGCGGCCTCCTGGCGTGGTAGGCACATTGCCTCAATTGAAGGAGGGGCAGAACCACCGCCAAAGCCTGCAAGGGAGACGATGCAGCTATACAAAAGCAATATAAATATATAGGGGGAAAAATCAATAACACAACAGTTTCACCAAGCAGAAAGAAACGCGATCAGTATGAAAAGACAAGGAAAAAAAGGACCACAAGCAATGCAGGTCAATTCAACTTTAGAAGAGGTAATATCTGCAGCAGATGGAATGTCAGATAAAGAATTCAGGATATACATGCTTCAGATGATCTGGAGTCTCAAGGAAGACATTAGACAGCAAAATCAGACAATGAAAGACCACTTCGACCACTTCGACAATGAATTACATAAACAAATCCAAGAAGCAAAAGATCAATTGTTCAGGGAGATAGAGGTTATAAAAAACAAACAAACAGAAATCCTGGAAATGCAGGAAACAATAAACCAACTTAAAAACTCAATTGAGAATACTACCAGCAGAGTAGAACACTTAGAAGATAGAACATCAGACAATGAAGACAAAGTATTTCAACTGGAGAAGAACATAGACAGCTCAGCAAAGCTGTTAAGAAACCATGAGCAGAACATTCAAGAAATATGGGATAACATAAAGAGACCAAACTTAAGAGTCATTGGGATACAGGAAGGTATTGAGGTCCAAACCAAAAAAATGAGCAATTTATTCAACGAAATAATACGAGAAAACTTCCCAGACTTGAAGAATGAGACAGAATCCCAAATCCTAGAAGCCTACAGGACGCCGAATGTGCAAAATCACAAGAGATCCACACCTAGACACATTATAATGAAGATGCCCAACATACAGAATAAGGAGAGAATTTTAAAAGCTACAAGAGAAAGAAAGCAGATTACATTTAGGGGTAAACCAATCAGGATAACAGCTGATCTTTTAACACAGACTCTGAAAGCTAGAAGATCCTGGAATAACATATTTCATACACTAAAAGAAAATGGGTTCCAACCAAGAATTGTGTATCCCGTGAAATTAAGCTTCAGGATGGAAGATGAAATTAAAACCTTTCATGATAAACAAAAGTTAAAAGAATTTGCAGCTAGAAAACCATCTCTTCAAAACATCCTCGGCAAAATATTACAGGAAGAGGAAATGGAAAATGTCAATGAAAACCAACAGCGGGAGGTAGTACAGTGAAGGGGGGGGGAATAATCAAAGAGGAAAACAAACCATGTTTAGTAACATAAATAAACCAATATGGCTGGAAGAACACCCATATCTCAATAATAACCCTAAATGTTAATGGCTTAAACTCACCAATTAAGAGACACAGGCTAGTAGAATGGATCACAAAACAAGACCCAAAATATGCTGCCTTCAGGAGACGCATTTGATAGGAAAAGACATACTTAGACTGAAGGTGAAAGGTTGGGAAAAATCATATCACTCATATGGACTTCGGAAACAAGCAGGAGTGTCCATATTCATATCAAATAAAATAGATTTCAAGCCAAAGTTAATCAAAAGGGATGAAGATGGACACTACATACTTCTCAAGGGAACCATACACCAACAAGACATAACAATCATAAATATATATGTCCCAAACAATGGTGCAGCTATGTTCATCAAACAAACACTTCTCAAGTTCAAGAGTCTAAGAGACCACCATACAATAATCATGGGAGACTTCAACACACCTCTCTCACCACTGGACAGATCTTCCAAACAAAAGTTGAATAAGGAAACTATAGAGCTCAATAACACAATTAATAACCTAGACTTAATTGACATATATAGAATATACCACCCAACATCAAGCAGTTACACTTTTTTCTCAGCAGCACATGGATCCTTCTCAAAAATAGATCATATATTATGTCACAGGGCAACTATTAGACAATATAAAGGAGTAGAGATAATACTATGCATCTTATCTGATCATAATGGAATGAAATTGAAAATTAACTATAAAAGAAGTAAGGAAAAATCATGCATCACTTGGAGAATGAACAATAGGTTACTGAATGATCAATGGGTTATAGAAGACATCAAGGAGGAAATTAAAAAATTCTTAAAGATAAATGAAAACACAGACACAACATATTGGAATCTATGGGACACATTGAAAGCAGTTCTAAGAGGAAAATTTATTGCTTGGAGTTCATTCCTTAAAAAAAGAAAAAAAACCAACAAATAAATGATCTAATACTTCAACTCAAAATCCTAGAAAAAGAAGAGAAAAGCAACAGCAAAAGAAGTAGAAGACAAGAAATAATTAAAATCAGAGCTGAATTTAATGAAATCGAAACGAAAGAAACAATAGAAAAAATTGACAAAACTAAAAGTTGGTTCTTTGAAAAAATAAAAAAAATCGACAGACCCTTAGCCACGCTAACGAAGAGAAGAAGAGAGAGAACTCATATTACCAGCATACGGGATGAAAAAGGCAATATCACAACAGACACTTCAGAAATACAGAAGATTATCAGAAATTATTTTGAATCCTTATACTCCAAAAAAATAGAAGATAGTGAAGGCATCAATAAATTTCTTAAGTTATATGATTTGCCCAGATTGAGTCAGGAGGATATTGACAACCTAAACAGACCAATATCAATTGAGGAAATAGAAGATACCATCAAAAGACTACCAACTAAGAAAAGCCCAGGACCGGATGGGTATACAGCAGAGTTTTACAAAACATTTAAAGAGGAACTAATACCAATACTTTTCAAGCTATTTCAGGAAATAGAAAAAGAGGGAGAACTTCCAAATTCATTCTATGAGGCCATCATCACCCTGATTCCTAAATCAGACAAAGACACTTCAAAGAAAGAAAACTACAGACCAATATCTCTAATGAACCTAGATGCAAAAATCCTCAATAAACTTCTGGCGAACCGGATACAAAAACATATCAAAAAAATTGTGCAACATGATCTGGTAGGATTTATCCCTGGGATGCAAGGTTGGTTCAATATACGGAAATCAATAAATGTTATTCACCACATCAATAGGCTTAAAAATAAGAACCATATGATCATCTCGATATATGCGGAAAAATCATTCGACAAAGTAGAGCATCCCTTTTTATTCAAAACTCTAGAAAAACTAGGGATAACAGGAACATACCTCAATATTGTAAAAGCAATCTATGCTAAGCCTCAGGCTAGCATCATTCTGAATGGAGAAAAACTGAAGGCATTCCCTCTAAAATCTGGAACAAGACAGGGATGCCCTCTCTCACCACTTCTGTTCAACATATTTCTCGAATCACTGGCCAGAGCAATTAGACAGACGAAAGAAAATAAAGGCATAAAAATAGAAAAGAAGAACTCAAATTATCACTATTTGCAGATGACATGATTCGATACCTAGCAGACCCAAAAGGGTCTACAAAGAAACTATTAGAGCTAATAAATGAATTCAGCAAAGTGGCAGGCTATAAAATCAACACGCATAAATCAAAGGCATTCCTGTATATCAGCGACAAATCCTCTTAAATGGAAATGAGGACAACCACCCCATTCACAATATCCTCAATAAAAGTAAAATACTTGGGAATCAACCTAACAAAAGAGGTGAAAGACTTATACAATGAAAACTACAGAACCCTAAAGAAAGAAATAGAAGAAGATCTTAGAAGATGGAAAAATATACCCTGTTCATGGATAGGTAGAAGTAACAACATCAAAATGGCGATATTACCAAAAGTTCTCTATAGGTTTAATCCAATGCCAATCAAAATCCCAAGGGCATTTCTTGTAGAAATAGAGAAAGCAATCATGAAATTCATATGGAAAAATAAAAGACCCAGAATAGCAAAAACAATGCTAAGCAGGAAGTGTGAATCAGGCGGGATAGCTATACCAGACTTCAAACTATACTACAGAGCAATAGTAACAAAAACACCATGGTACTGGTAACAAAACCGGCGGGTTGACCAATGGTACAGAATAGAGGACACAGAAGCCAATCCACAAAAATACAACTATCTTATATTCGATAAAGGGGCTAAAAGCATGCAATGGAAGAAGGATAGCATCTTCAACAAATGGTGTTGGGAAAACTGGAAATCCATTTGCAACAAAATGAAACTGAATCCCTTTCTCTCGCCATGCCCAAAATTTAACTCAAAGTGGATCAAGGAACTTGATATCAAATCAGAGACATGGCATTTGATAGAAAAAAAAGTTGGCTATGATCTACATACTGTGGGGTCGGGCTCCAAATTCCTCAATAGGACACCCATAGCACAACAGTTAATAACTAGAATCAACAAATGGGACTTACTCAAACTAAAAAGTTTTTTCTCAGCAAAAGAAACAATAAGAGAGGTAAATAGGGAGCCTACGTCCTGGGAACAAATCTTTACTCCTCACACTTCAGACAGAGCCATAATATCCAGAATATACAAAGAACTAAAAAAATTAGACAATGAGATAACGAATAACCCAATCAACAAATGGGCCTAGGACCTGAACAGAAATTTCTCAGAGGAGGACATACAATCAATCAACAAGTATATGAAAAAATGCTCACCATCTCTAGCAGTCAGAGAAATGCAAATCAAAACCACCCTAAGATACCATCTCACTCCAGTAAGATTGGCAGCCATTAGGAATTCAAAGAGCATCAAGTGCTGGCGACGATGTGGGAAAAGGGTACTCTTGTACATTGCTGGTGGGACTGCAAATTGGTGCGGCCAATTTGGAAAGCAGCATGGAGATTTCTTGGAAAGCTCGGAATGGAACCACCATTTGATCCAGCTATTCCCCTACTCGGTCTATTCCCTAAAGACCTAAAAAGAGCACACTATAGGGACACTGCTACATCCATGTTCATAGCAGCACAATTCACAATAGCAAGACTGTGGAACCAACCTAGATGCCCTTCAATAGACGAATGGATAAAAAAAATGTGGCATTTATACACAATGGAGTATTACTCTGCATTAAGAAATGACAAAATCATAGAATTTGGAGGGAAATGGATGGCATTAGAGCAGATTATGCTAAGTGAAGCTAGCCAATCCCTTAAAAACAAATGCCAAATGTCTTCTTTGATATAAGGAGAGTAACTAAGAACAGAGTAGGGACGAAGAGCATGAGAAGAAGATTAACATTAAACAGGGATGAGAGGTGGGAGGGAAAGGGAGAGAGAAGGGAAATTGCATGTAAATGGAAGGAGACCCTTAGGGGTATACAAAATTACATACAAGAGGATGTGAGGGGAAAGGAGGAAAATATAAGGGGGAGAAATGAACTACAGTAGAGGGGGTAGAGAGAGAAGAGGGGAGGGGAGGGGGGAGGGGGGATAGTAGAGGATAGAAAAGGCAGCAGAATACAACAGACACCAGAATGGCAATATGTAAATCAATGGTTCTGCAACTGATGTGATTCTGCAATCTGTATATGGGGTAAAAATGGGAGCTCATATCCCACTTGAATCAAAGTGTGAAATATGATATATCAAGAACTATGTAATGTTTTGAACAACCTAGAATAAAAATTAATTAAAAAATATATATGATTTCTTATATATTTTCAGATATCAATTCAATACATTATTTAAAGGGGAACCAGTTATATTATTTATTAACTGTATGATCTATTCATGCATTATCTCTATATTCATAGACACAGGGTACACCTATTTTTACCCTCAATACTAATTTATACGTTTTCAAAATATTCCTCAAAAAATGGTGGAAGAAATACTCATGTCACCTGATCTATATATACATTTTATCACAGTAATATTCTGGACAAAAAAATCAAAGGTCACCCTTAAGTTTGTACCAAAGCCTAAATGGAAAGTGAGCATGGATTACTAAAACCTTCCATGTCCAGGTGGCCTAATGCTCTCAAATGTCAATCTTATTGGTGACTACATTTTTGTTTCTTCCTAAGATTATATATTCAACCTCAAGCCTGTTGAAAATGTCTAATCCTATCACTCACTTTATACTTTGCCTGATTTAGTAATGTCTCTATTTATATCTATTTTCCTACATATTTTCCCCTGTTCATCATTGTGACTGACTCTTCACTTGTGCTGACATTTACATTCACTGTCTACCTGAAACCCTATTGCTTATGAACTTTTGGTCTAAATCCTATTCTCACTCTTCTTTGTAAACCTACTGACTATCTTCCTAATCCTACCGACTATCCCTTTTTGAGTGGATGTTCTCTTCGACATTCAATCATCCAAGGTACAAGCTCCTATGCCATTGTATATAGATTTATCTGAGACATTTTTGCAGAAAATAATTCAAAGCTAAGTGTACCAATTAAGGGCCCAATGCCCTTCTGGACTTCATATCTTCCATAGATTTCTGTTTTTATACTTATATTTCACCTATATATTCTTGTAAATATCATAGTTTCCCAATAGCATTATTCGTCATGCAGAAGGATTCCTAACCCCAAATTGAACATGTTACTAACCCAAACCATACACTGTTCTCTCAATCGAACTTTACAGAACAGCAGGGACAGGGTTGCTCTTAAAATACAGGAATGTAGGGCATGTTCCAGCTGTTGAGAACATCAAAGGTCCATGCAGAAATGATCCCTTGAGAAGATGTAGGCAGCTACGAAAGACCTGAGAGAGAAAAGTCATCTTTTATGGCAAACAACCTTGTCAGCATGAAGGGATGTGTATGAATCAGCCTCTCTCTTCTTAATGTAGAGAAGATGGACCAAACCAGTCCTAGGTGGAGAGCTGTTCCCGGGTGCCCATGGTTTATATACCATTCTAACTTGTGAAAGTGTCACAGGAAGTAGGGGCAGCCTCCATCTCATGGGACTCTTGAAAGCAACTGTTAGGACAAAGTGGTTGTCAAGGCAATGACCTCATTCAGTTCCTGAAGAAGTGATCTACCTCACTTCCTTGGTGATGGAACTCTCTTAACTTGGGATCCAGGAAGCCAGGCACCAGGAGCCAGTCCAGTCCCAGACCCAGTAGGCTCACTTGTTTGAATTTACCAAGGAGAGTGTCAGTCTTTCTTGGTACCAACATATGTGAGGATGGCCAAATACCAGGAGAGCTCTGAATAGGGGCCTTTCCTGAGAAAGTACGTAGTGGTTCACCGCAGGCTCCTGACAACTTCACAGAGTTGGCCAAGGAGACCAGATCTGAGATAGGACAGGCCATTTTGGGGGAACATAGTATGGCCCACGACTCAGAGGAAACTCCGGATAGTCACAGAGTTACATGGGGGAAGGAGGTGTCTTTGTGGGGTGGGTGTGATTTTGTGGTTTTGTCTCATGATCTGAGAATTGGTAGGAAAGATGGTTTGTTTGATTTGGAGTGGTCTTCTTCTAGTAAGTCGTTGGACAAGGCAAGTGTTTCTATTTCTGTGTATCCCACTGTGTCCGTGGTTGTAGACATTAGAAAATAGAATGCAACAATTGATATGTCCTGTATAGTAGAAAGATTCCCGGCATTCATCCTGCCCAATTTATGAATGGACTGCAGCTTGCCTTATCCTTGGGCAACACCTGCTACCTTCCTAAGTTCCTGTTTCTTCCAGAATTCTCACCACTCTCCAGAATAGTCTCATGGTTTTGTGTCCAAAATATGTACCACCTCCAAGCTCTGTGACATTGCCATGTCCTGGATAGCTGAAGGGAATGGCAAGCATCTCAGAAAACTCAGATATCAGTGTGACCAAGAAAGTCTCAGTGGAGAAACCATGCTTTCGGCCTTTTGCTTATCAATTGTTCTGTTTCCCTGAATGTCAGGAAGGTCTTTGCTTCAGGCCACCCCTTTGTGAAGCCTGAAGAAAACAGTTTTCAAATGCAAATGAATGGGCATCACCTGTGGCTCTTTGCTTAATTGCTTTGGAAAGGGATGTGTCTGAATCAGCCTCTTGGCCCTGTGTGAGGTTGTGGCTTAGATTCTCAGCACCTGATGGATGTAAAGAGAGATCCCATGTGTGCATCCAAAACCAAAATGGCCAAAAGAGCAATTATTGTGAATGAAGTCTCTCGCATTCATTTGTAAGGTTCCTGACCACCATCAAGTGAGAATACGGATCCTTTGGTTCAAATGAGTTATGCACAGCCCTGCAGAGGCTAACCCATAGGTTTTTGGGTTTTCTCATGGCTCCAAATCATATAGAGAATCTATACCTGACAGTCAGTAGGCCTCAAACTGGAGATGCAGAGCAGTATTAACAGCTGGCCTATCTGATCACTCCTGGTTCACCGGATGGGTGTCCAGGCCACCTTGACTTTAGGCAAATGAGGGGCAAGGGAGCTTATTTTTGACACTGTCTTGGGCTGCACCCCTCATGAAAAACTCCAGCCAGAGGTTATGATAAGTGTCTATATGGAAGAAGATGAGGGCCATGTGGGAGTGTTTGGTTTTAATTGTGGTCATTTGTTCGGCGGTTGGAAGAGATAACTGGATCCACCTGGGCTTGAATTCTGGCATGATTCCTCTTAGAGACTGAGTTCTGGAATTTACCTCAAAGAAGTATTGCCATGAAATGTGTTGGGATTTTAGGAGGCCACACATGAGATGCGCCCTTGAAAACTGAGATCGAGGGCCAGGGTGTCTTTCCACAGTGCAGTGAGAATCTCAGCCAGGATATCACATGATTTTATTTTGAAAGACTTGGCAGCCATAATTGAGAGTCTAAACACAAATGGAACTCATATTGTAGACCTCAATGATCCTGGCTTCATGTGACCTTTTGGCCACTTTTTGGGAAGCCTTGCCTGTGAGATTTCTCCAGAGATTTCATTTAAATGAGCTTCCTCACCACATAATGGTTCCTGCATTAATTGAAACGCACAGTGACTCCAACTTCATCCTTCAAAAATGGCTAAATAAATACCATCAAATTTCTGAAATTCCCATGACCATGTGGCACTGGAGAACCTTTGGATATCCTGTTGCTGATCATGAGTGAAATAATTCCCCACGCAATGACACTTCACCGGGAGAATTCCAATTTTATTGCTCAAAGCTGTGTGCTTATATAGAACTAAGGGGGAGATGGTAGGGCTTAGATAAATGGCAGCAACCCGTTTATTGGCAAGTTCTTTCAGATATCAGCTCCAGAGCCCAGGAATTAGTTCTCATTGGGGCTAAGGTTCCCCACAAGTGAGATTTGAAATTGGCGCTGACGTGAGAGTTCACAAGGGTGGGAACTTTTTGCGCCACTGCAGAAATGAAGAAGGTAGGAAGAAGAAGTCCTTAGGCGCCATGTTGAGGTTTTTCTCTGGGGTATGGCTGCCATTTATTCTTTTCCCAACATTCCACCCTTTTTGTTTTCTTAGGAAGTGGGGCGTCATTTGTCAGATCCGGCTGCTTCCTGCTGTGTGGGGGTGGTGTGGGGCCTAGAAAGAGAAGTGGAGGAATGCTCAGGGAGCAGGTTTGGGATTATCATGGCAGCCAGAAATAAAACCCAGTGGCTATAGACAGCTACTTTCGTAGGGGTGAAGTCAATGAATGTTCCCTGAAGCCAAAGTTGTCGATGGCATGGAACTAGTCCTGGATGGAAGAGATTGTTGGTATCAGCCACTGGTCCTGTAACAGAGACTCTAGGAAATACTGGAAGCATTGCCTGGACATGGCGTCACCAGCACCTGAAGAAGATCAGAGCAAATAAAAACAGAATGAAGATAAAAATTAAAGGAAATGTCATTTTTTGGCAGAAGTTCCATGTTGGGGGACTGACATAGAAGAGGCCAAGGGCCATGAGAAATCTTAGAAGGTGGTAAAGACTCATGAATCCAGGATGGCAGATTAAGAGGTTCTCAGAGCTCATTGTCTCCCGCTGTCTGATACCCATTGCATTCCATCATGCCTGGTAGTGAGCTTCATCACTGAGTTACTGTTCTCTTGGAGATGTTGGGGGTTCATCGGTCATCAGAGGCTGGTAGTGCCTAAGCAAAAGCTGGTTGAAAGTTTGATTAGGAATTTTTTGCAGTTGGGTTTGAAGGCACTTCATTTTGCAGGGCAAGAGAGCACAAAAAAGGAGCATCCCAATAAGGGGCCCCAAGATATGTAGTAAGTACATGGCAAGATAGGATTGGAAGAACCCCATGATGGGATTGGAGGAGGTATGTTTGAGCAATTCGGTCGATAATTCCTGCAATTTAAAAACATTTTTTTATTAGCCCAGATTCATTAACATAATAGCAAAATTTCTCTCTGAGGAATAGGCATGTAACCCCTTTTTCTGCAGTGAGAAGATCAATTGCCCTTTGGTTCTGTAAAGCCACTTGTGCCAATGAAGTAACCTGGCGCTGCAAGGAGCCCAGAGACTCAGCAGTGGTATCGAGTGCTTCCTGCAGTTTTTGTTGCAGGTCTTTGAATGCCCATAGAGCATGACCTATAGCTCCACCAGAGAGTCCGAGACCCGCCACTGAGGTTTTTAAAGTGAGGCCTACCAGAACCGGCAGAAAGACTGCCCTACGGGTTCAGGAAGGTAGGGCCAACTGTCGGAATTCGGTGGGAGTATACAAAGACAGCTGAGGAACTACAGTAACCAAGAAACAGGTGCCAGAGACATCGATCGTTGAGGTACTTAAAGACCCATTACACCAGAGGAAATGTTCAGGTTGCCTAAACACAGGGCTCTATGGGGTGTTGTAGCTCAAGGAACAAACGGGTAAAGGATTCATTATTGGCAGGTGGAAACAGATGAAAGGAAATAAAGTATTGGTGGAATAACTTTCCCACAGTGGGATACGTGTCACATGTAGGGGTTGTCCTTTTTAGAGAAATTGTAGGGTTTTGCTGGAATATTTTCTGCCACTAATGGGACTGCTGCTAGAAGTGGACGACTAAGTGAAGCACAGAGAAAGCACTGAGAAGTAGGCAAAGAAAGACGGGTGGAGTTTAATAATCAAAAAGTTTGGTGTAGCAAATTGAGCCATGTGGGAGGGGGACCTGAGGGGGTTGAAGGCTCTGAATTCTCTTTGGATGAGCTATGGATACGATCTCGAAGTTTTGATTCTGAGTCCTTAATGTGTTCGACTACCTGGATGGTTGCCTTAGGTGGCGTAATCAGGGTGCGGCCAATAGTCATCCACCCTGTGGGTCTGACTGAGGTTGTCTGAGCATAGACAGCAAACTCAACATAGGTCCAACGTTTGGCCTTGGGGTCAGGTTTATCTAAAGTATACCATCCATTGTTATTGGATGAAGAGCCTTTATGCCACTTCATGTAACTAGAAGTCCACCCTTCAGGGTAACCGAGTGAGTGGTAAGAATAGCTACCACGTTCATCATGGAACCTGCATGACCAATAGGGGCACCCATTATATATCTCAGGCCACCAATGACAATAATCTTTTGTTTGATCAAAAAGGAAGCAAATGAAAGGCCAGTTCCAGCTACCAGGGACGAAGGTCCTTGAAGGTGACAATTTTAGGGAAATAGAGGTGCAGTTGTGGATGAAGCAAGTAGTTGCATCCACTCCGCGGACCTTCTGCATGCCATGTTCTGAGTATCGTTCCCGAAAAGTGAATAAATGCATGGTAGGTGAGGAGGGTAAAGACAAGTCCTGACAGAGCACAGAAAATAAGCAGAGCACAAAAAACAAGCAGTTAGAGAAGACTAGGGTGTTGGGAGAGCTCATTGTGCCTTCTTTAAGAGGAATTGGGCTGCAAGGAAAACCGTGTGAGCCGCAACTTAAATGGGTGAGATGGGTGTGGAGAGAAGGAGCAAAGGGGAGGTCAGGAGGTGATTCTTGGAGTTTCTCTGGGGTGGCCCTGTCGTCAGCATGTGGGGCCTCCTGGTGATGTGGCTTCAACCTAGACATGTGATTCCAGGGAGTGAGACGGTTGTCTGGTAAGGAGAGTTTGGCGGCGGTGAGGGTACAGAGAATGACAGGCTAGGGGCCTTCCAATTTGGGGGCAAGAGTCCCTTTCTCCTCTGGGGTATTATAATTGACTAGACTAACAGGTGTTAAGGGAGGAGTGTTTGGAGAGGAGACTGGGTCCGGAAGAAGCCAGTCCTGATATTTCCAGAGTTCTGAGCGGAGATGAAGCAAGAGAGGCAAAGACAAATCTCGGGTGAGAGGTCCTTGTGAAATGACCAACGCAGGGGTTATAAGATGTCTTTCATACATTATCTCAAAAGAAGACAGTAAAGATGGTTTCTTAGGGAGAGCTCTGATTCGAAGCAAAGGCAAGGGAAGGAGTTTGACCCAGTCTATGTTTAATTCCATTGTCAATTTGGTAAGGACTTCCTTTAGACTACGATTTACCCTTTCCACATTCCCTGAAGCCTGGGGGAAATATGGACAGTTGAAATGCCACTTGAAGGAGAGGGCTTGAGAGACCTTTTGTGTGATCCTAGAAGTAAACTCAGGGCCATTGTCATATTGTAGGGAAGTGGGCATACCAAACCTGGGAATGATGTCTGTCAGTAAGATTGAAGCTAAAGTGGAAGCCTTTTTATTGGAAGTGGGAAATGCCTCAACCAAACCAGAGAAAGTGTCCACAAAGACAAGGAGGTATTTAGTGTGCCATACTGTGTGCATGTTGGTGAAGTCTACCTGCCAGTCAGCAGAGGGAATGTGTCCCCGGGCTTGTTGGGAAGGGAAACGTTTGGGCCTTAAAGGAGTATGAGGGTTGGTCCGCTGACAGATCTGACAATTAGAGGCTATATTCTGTAGCATGGCTTGTCAGAGGGAGTGAGGAAGAAGAAACTCTGTAAAAAGAGGGTCAAAGACTGAGAATTGGAAAGGAATAGAGTATGAAGGAACTTGAAAAGATGCTTGTTCTTACTGAAAGAAGTAGGGGCTTCAGATGAGCTGTCTAAAGTGGTCATTATATGTCCACCATGGGGGCCATGATTGGAAGTGGTAGCAGCCATTCGTGCCACCTGGTCAGCTTTGGCATTGCCCTCAGTGATAAGAGAGCCGTCCTTCTGATGGGACCTACAATGGACATCTCCCAACTGGGTGGGTAAGTGGGAGGCCTCTATCAGATTGGTTATAAGAGCTGAATTAGTGATCGCATTACCTTTGGTGGTAAGTAGGCCTCGCTTCTTTCAAATTGCAGCATGGGATAATAAGATATGGAAGACATATTTTGAATCAGTTTAGAGGGTGAGGGATTTGCCTTGTGCTAGAAGGCAGGCACGAGTGGATGCTATAAAATCAGCCTGCTGGTCTGTAGTTCCTGAAGGCAAAACTTTGGCCTCTATAATCTCAGTGGCTGAAAATACAGCGTATCCAGAGTAATGAGTTCCATTCTGCCTAAAGGAACTGCTGTCAGTAAACCAGATAAGGTCAGGCTTGGTGAGTGGTCTCTCAGAAATGGAAGAATGACAGGGGAGGAAATCACCTAAGTTTTCCAAGCAATTATGAGTTGGTGTGTGAGACATGGGAGTCATTGGGAGCAGTGAGGCAGGGTTCAGTGCAGAGCAGGGGAGGAAAATAATATTAGGGTTTTCCAGAAAGGAAGTGAGGAGCGACAGAACTCTGGATGTAGGGAGGGTTTGAAGGCCCTTTTAAGGTAAAAGATCTTTCAAGTGATGTGGGGAGTAGATAGTTCAAGGGGCCCCAAAAGTCAGATTAGAGGCTTCTTTGTGTAAAATTTGTCCAGTAGCCAGAGCTCTTAAGCAAGGGGCCCACCCACGGATGGAAAATAAGAAACCATGTCCTCCAGGTCACATAGATGCAGACCCAGGTTGATGGTTTCACTAGAAAGGAAGCTAAAGCACGTGACAACAACATATATTTCAAGTGCCCAACCTCACAGGCAGTATCTCAAGAAGTCTCTAGGACAACAGACCTCCATGTTTTTGAAGTGTTTACCCTGTCCCTTACTTTTGGAAACTTCTCTAACACTTCCAAGGTTGTGAACTCCTGATCGCATTCCATTCCAGATATGTATTCATGGATTTTCTAACTCTTCTCCTCTAATTGTGTCTTACATGGGGTGAAGGTGTTGTCAAGGTATTGTTCTGGATGAGAGTGGGAAGATTTTTGTGTAGCACATATTTACATACACATTGGATTCATTTTCCAATTTTCCATTCGAAATACTGAATCCCTGTCAGTAACCCATACCCTATTAGACTCTGACTACTAATCCTAATATGATGGAGACAAATAACCCAAACATAATATTAATACAAGCAGTTCAGAGGAGGCATGGTGTATAGTTGGTCTTGCCTTTTGCATGATATAGTGTAGGAGTTATAAATCTTGTCAATTGT